>NC_060149.1:294024640-294326202 GCF_021461385.2 Schistocerca piceifrons | reverse complement strand
CACTGGTTCTTGTTTACAAAACATAAATTGACCCCAGAGTTTCATTCGACATGGAGGACATAAATTGACTGCAATTCTTCTTCACCAAGCTAAACACACACTTATACTCAGTGTTGCTGTGCGGTAGAGTCAAAATAGAAAGCATTAGCCTGGATAACCTATCATACTTTGGAACACCATCAGCTCCACGAATGCTCATCAAACGCGCCCACTTGGTATCATCTGTCAAGTTCTCGCTCTCAAGAGTAGCAGAGTTATCAACCTGCAGGGCCACAAATTGGCTCTGAAACACATTCATTGCATCCTCAGCTGACTCACTTGCCTGCAGCAATGATGGAAACCTTTCTACAAGAAATTCTACAGAAGAAAACTTGACATCCTCAATTTTGGAAACTTGCGCAACCTTTGCATGTTCAGTACTTCATCACTGAAGGGACACTTGTTTCTGATATAATCACATGCAGAGCAGAAGTAAGCCCTGACAGATGAAAAGAATGTTGATTTGTCTTTATCATTAAGTTTCTTCACCAAATTCATCGTCTAAACGCCAATAACTAGATCATCTTTATCTCTCTGATTCTCAACAAGATGGTACTGAACTTTCTGTAACAGGGAACTCTTTATAACTTTATGTTTAACAAACCTGGAAAGAAGCCGCTGTAATAGATTTGTCATTAGTTCTAACAGTTTATATGAATTTCAGGTACAGAACTGAGATTCTCAAATACAGGAATGACAGCACACAGGAAAGAACAGTAGCCTTGTTTAAGTCTGAAGAGACAAACAAACAGTTTTTCTTCACAGGTTTGAATAATATTGTTGTTCTTCAGCACAGGAGTGTCAGATTTTGTAGCAGATGCAAATCTGAGAGTCTGATGACTCTCTTTAGAACCACCAAGCTCAGTTTTTGGGATTGTAAACTATGTTAAGCTACTTGATGCACACTGAGCACTAGCATGCACCTCATGTTTAAAGAACCCAACTAATGAATCCCACTTCTCCAACAGTCTCTGCAGACACTTTCCTAAAGATAGCCATCTTGTGCAGACATGTTTTAGTATCTTCTTAGTTTCCTTGTCATGAACCTCTTGGAACTTCTTAAGGCGTTCCTTCCTCTTGCAACTCTTTTCTAAATAATAGAAAATGTTGACTAAAAGTTCATCAGTCTTAACAGGCAATCTGATTGCATCTTTCTCACCAGCCAAGTTAATCAAATGACACGAGTAACCCAGCACAAACACATATGGCTATACTTCCATTAAAACAGCAGCAACCCCATTTTTCTTTCCAATCACGACTAGAGCATTGTCTGAACAGAACACTACACAATTTTCAATTGGCATTTTGTAATACTCCAACTGTGAAATTAACAAATTCCCAATATTATGTCCCGGTGAATCACCCACTAAGCCTGGGACAGACAGCACCGAAGTAACTATCTTTCCTGCTTTTCCTCAAAACTGGTGATGGATAAGGGATAAAGCTTAGCATCACTGTCGTTGCTCCCATCTGTAGCCAAAGTAAATGGTTCATGTTGCATGCAACTAAGGAGTTCATTTCTTGAATCTGTAGTAGCCATTTCTTTCAAAATATGTGAAGTTTTGTATGACCACAACTGTATCTTTTTGAAATTTCCGAACCAGAGAAGATTTTCTTAAAAAGGGCACCAGCATGAGCAGCAGCAGCTAACAGAATATTATGATCAATTAAAAATGAAATGAACAAACATTCTGCTCTTACTACATCAAGGTCAGCTCCAGGAGTGGTAAAAAATGAATCAATTTTCCTACTGCTGCCCTTCACTTTTGTATTGGAGATGTTTTTAACAGATCTAATATGATTTATTAATTCAGTTCCTCTGTAAGCAATGTTTATATCACACGAACACACGGAACATAATGCAAATGTTTTGCCTTTCCATGGTCGCATAATACAAGGAAATTCAGCGGAATATGCATCCCTGAAAGACTGATATCATTTCTTAGTTGAACTCATCACAAAAATACTAAATCACACAAAAATTCATCACACAATTTCATGAATACCAGAACCACAGTAAACACCGCATAAAATCAAGCATAAACAAAGCTTTCCCACTAACACGCAATTGAAGCACAACACACAAACACCAAATCGGACACCAATTCGTCACACAATTGCACGAATACCAGAAAATACAGGAAACACCACACAAAAGCAAGCATAAACAAAGCTTTCCCACTAACATGCATCAAAGCACAAAGACTATGTAGCGATAACCTGCGAGACGCGATTAGGGATAGAACGTTTGATCGACTTTCGCCAATTGTGTTTCAAACACACAGAGTTAACGACAAAAGCGCAGCGATATTCTGCGAGAAGAGATTATCAATAATATTATCGGTTGACTTTCAGTTGAATTTCAAACACCCGTATCTCGGAATAGCAGCTATTATTGAAAGTCAAAACTGAAATGCAGTATGAATGCAGAGGGTGGGAACAAGCCCAGGAGTTGAAAAAAAAAGAAAGAAATGTTCATCTGTAAAACCAAACGACTACCCCACAATCCAGAAATCTTCCCAGAAAACTGGAAAACTTGGCAGGTATGACTCCCTCACACATCACTTAGCAATGACTGAAAAAATGTGTGGCTTATGAGGAGATGCTTGACCAATGCATACCATTCTTTTTTAATCCTGATATACAGTTATTTTGCTAGCAGGACTGCTAGTGGCACTTTGGAACTCTTGAGTGGTTCTTTCTGCTGATTTCATATGATTTTTACAACCACACACTGCCACGTTCGATGTCTGTCAGTATGTGACAACCGCAATGTCTAAGTTTAGCAGAGGCTAGCCCTTCGCGTTTCCTGTTCTCAATCACATGACCGACAGCCAGCTTGGGAACATTCAGAAGAGTTGAAATGCCCCTGGTGGCATCCAATGACTAGTCTATGTTCAAAGTCACTGAGCTCTCCTGACTGAAACATTCTGTTGTTACTGGTTCTCTACTGACAACAAAATACTCATCACCGCCTTTTATACTAGCAGGTCCTCCTCTTATGACATCTACTGGTGAACTCCACATTACATAGAGGTGTCCAGATACTTTTGATCGCATAGTGTGTTAACTGCAGTTTCACTGCATATTTATTCCATGGTAAAATTTGTTGACAACAATTAACTGAATAATTACAACCACAAATGGAATGCTAAAAGGAAAAGCAATCTACACTACCATCTAAGTGTTCAAATTTTAGCAAGAAAGGAGTGAAATACATAGCTATAAAACACAGTGAAAATCTACCCATAGAAATAGAATGTCTGACAGACAGGTATAAGCAACACTTCACAAAATGATACATCCGGCACATTTCGAGGAAACTGGGGATCCATAGAAAACATAAAGATTTCGTGGAAAAGGACATAAATGTATGAGTTTACATATCTGCTGCACTAGTATAAACCGCTGCCTCCCACCTAACTATTGTCAGTTCAATAACAATAACGCAGACCATAAACAATACTTGAAATCTGTATAATAGACAATACAGAGTCATCCATTAGAACCACAAGTAAATGTTTAAGGCTCCAGCTCCTCCCAATAGCACATATATTAGCACACATCATCTACTTTACATCAAAACCCATCATTTTTATGTGCTATTTAAGTAAGATGACATGTTACGACATATCTACAGTTAAATAGCCTATATCAATATCATCCAAATTATGAATGTAGAACTTCACAGAGAAATGGTTTTCTTCTCTTATTGGAGGAAAAAAAGGAGGGAAAATAACCAACCAGCAGGTGCCAGTCAACTGGTTGCCCGGTTAAGAAATCATTATTTTTGTGAAACTAGGTGGGGGGACAAGGCCAAGCACTAAAAATAAGTTCATGGCGTTTAGTCAAAGCCCGTTACCATATTTAAGACATTCAAATACATTAATTATGAAAGCTAGTAAGTAACAAAAGTACAAATTATTTTTGATCAAAGCAAATTACATACCGATTTCACTCGGTGTCCAATACCCATTATCAGTTGACCTTTACTCCTCATAGAATTAACAAATTCCATGGGAATAAGACCAGTGTCATATGCTTCACTGAACTGTCTAGCGGCTCCATCTAAGGCACCTCCAAATCTGTCTCCCTAGAACAAAAAAGAAGATTGGTCAGTGTTATTGAGGATTACATGGATCATGAGAAAAAAATGACAAAAGAATATTTCATCAAAATCTTTAATACAAATTGTAAAAGACCTGCATCACTTTCCAGAAATCAGAAAGAATGATACGGGGAGCTGGAAAGAGGGAAGAAAGGTGACTGGAGGAGGGGGGGGGGGGGGGGGAGATGAGAGGTTGGTTTAATGAGGACGGCAGAATGTGCTGGGAGAGAGAGTGGAGAGAGGTGAAGGACAGAGACTACCGGAGTATGAGGAGATGAAAATTGCAAGAAAAAAGGATATGTTGCAGAGCGCAGGGAGAGTTACCATCTGTATAACAAAAATCTGGTGCTGGAGGAAGGGGCAGGGATCCTGATGAAATGAGCTTACCATGCCTAATATGTTGTAGGAATACTGTTGGCATTCAAAACAACTTTCAGTCTTCTCAGAATGGATAAATTCAGGTCCTGTGCACTTTTCAGGGGAATCTTATAGCATTATTCTTGTAATATACAGGAAAGTTAAGATAACAAGGAGGCAGGTGGATAGCAGCCACACACTCTTCTCTCCAAAGTAGACCCTAAGGCTCAATAATATTGAGAGCCAGTGACTGTGGTGGTCAAGGGAGATGCGACAATCCATTCTCATGCTCACAAGACCAGTCCTCGATAACACAAGCTGTGTGAACAGGGGCCCTGTCATCCTGGAACACAGCATTACCATTAGGGAACAAACACTGTACCATGGGATGGACCTGGCCAGCCAAAATGGTCGCATAAACCTTGGCAGTAACGCAACTTACAGAGTAACCCAACGGCCAATTAATATAAAGAGATGGCTGCTCAAGTCGTCATCAAACCCCTGCCATGTTTCACTCTTGGGATGTAAACTCGGCCAGATGTTAGAAACACATCTGGCCAAATTACTTTCTTCCATAAATCCATAGACCAGGTTTTATGGTTTTGGCATCATGTTTTCATGTCATAAGCATTTGCATTACTGATGACTGGTTTTGGAATTCCTGTTTGCTCTGCAATTCCCTGCTTATCAAGCTACCTTCATGTTGTTTTGGTGCTGAAAGCATTTGCGAGTGAGGCATTCAGTTCTGCAGTGGCCTTTGCAGCTGTCACCCTCTTATTTTTTGCTGCAATACTCTTTAGTGACGATCCATCATAATCATTCACCATGCACTTTTATCTGAGTTGTGACTTAGGGGATGTTGTAGTTCCAGTTTCCCTGTATGTGGTACAAATCTTTGGTACAGGGTTTCTTAAAACATCAAACACTTTGGCTACCTGTGTTATGGAAGCATCCAGCATACGAGCACCAACAATTTCCCCACAATTGACACTTACAATGTGTTGAAGACACTGCACAGATGCTGTTCATGGTCTAGTACTACAGTGCAGCCTGCAGGCTTGCCTAACATCTGCATTTATGTTCAAGCATGCATTTCTCACAATGTTTCCATATTTTTGTCCACCCGCTGTATGTCTGAAATATAGCAGAGGCCCTCTGTCAGATACTCATTATGGTTCATAGGGTCAATGATGGAGTCTTTGTGTGTAGAAAGGATGATCTGGTTGGTTCAGTTTGCAGATAGTGGTCCTGCCTACTGTCATGAAATTAGTGTCACTGATGAGACACCTATTGAAGAAATATAAGATACATTTCCTGACCAGTCACAATGGAATAGTTCCTTTGCACACAATTCTGTCCACAACTGCAACAAGTAAGTCACATTTTCCACAAGGGCTCTGATCATGTCCTGAATTTGTTATAATCATCCCTACTGCATTTTCCCACCCAGTCATACAATGGAATATCCATGTGTAATATCTGCATGATATTCCTATTCCTCTGTAAAAAAAACTAGGTGCAAGAACTGCCCCATCCATTTATGAACCACATTCTACTTTAGTTCTGACAGCAACATTT
Organism: Schistocerca piceifrons; assembly: GCF_021461385.2. Lineage (NCBI taxonomy): Eukaryota > Metazoa > Arthropoda > Insecta > Orthoptera > Acrididae > Schistocerca > Schistocerca piceifrons. Next base: position 294,320,120 of record NC_060149.1, on the reverse strand, counting down.
CCTAACCAACCATAAGTAGTGCTACCTATGGAAGCACACACATCATGTATTAACTTCACTGCAACCACAGTACTATGTTACACATAGTGAGGAAGTATTCAGTCTTCTCCAGAATGAATGACAACTACCAAGCTGTGGCTGAGGGTAACTGCACTACCCAATTATGGAACATGCTGTCTAGGATCATGTGGCTGACTTCAACAACACTGCTGAATCACCACCACCACCACCACCACCACTAATACTACTACTACTACTACTACTACTACTACTACTATCTAGAGCCCTTCTTAATTTTACCCCAACATCCATAATCATATTTCCTCCCACTGGCTTCAATCACATTAGCAGTCACTCTTTGTATTTTATGCTCTTGTCTTAGCATTTCTCCTATCCCATACCTCGCCAAATTGTGCAAATGGCATCACCCCCCCCCCCCTTCCTGCAAGCATGTACATAATCCATGATGTACCTCTGTCTTTCAACCATATCTTGCACAAGAAAGATTTAGTCCATAAGATCAGCTCTTAATAATCATATTCTACATGTATGTTCCTATCTGCTGCTCAACTCCTCTTGTATTTGGACAGCATGATCTATCCTCAAATACATATTTATAAATCATCTTGGATTTCCACTGCATTTAAGCAAGGCTAGATATTTCTTTGGTGTGAATATATGGTTACATCATCATCAATGCATTATACTCTGCTACATAAGAAAGTTAAGTTCAATACTTTCCAGGCATTCTTAAGCTCAAAAGACAATATAACAGAGCTGACGAAGGGAAAAAGTGAAATGCCGGATGTTTCATGTGATGTATACACCTCTAAAATGTGACAAATAGCTGTTCAAAATAATGTATTAAACAGCAGAGTTTCACCCGTTTTGGCAGATCAAACCTCAGCCAACAGCAAAAGCCTTTGTGGTGCCAAACTTAGCTTTAAAATTTGCATTCTTACAAAACGTTTCACTCAGACCACAGGCAAGGAATGTATCACTGTACTCATCTTTTGCAGATCTCTTGTTAGTAATTGAAATAGGGAAGTTTTTCCATTAATAAATTAACTGATTTAATAGCTCTCTTGTTATGTGTATTTTCATCCTCATTTGCACATTACCATTTCTTGTTACTGTGTCTTGATCTGTTTATGAAATTTTAGAGTGAACACATTATGTGGTAAACAATGTATAACAAATCATCTACCACATACTTTTCACGCCTCAACTTGAATTCAATGAAATTTCACATTTTCAGATTTGAGTCCATGGTCTACTTTGGAAATTCCTTTTTTATTCATGATTGTCTTGAGAACAATGCATGGATTTACAACAGTTTGTCAGTTTTGACTCTTATGAGTCATAATCAGAAACAGTATCATGTTACGAATGCAGCCACTCAAATAGTCACTTAATGCCCATCTTGGTCACTTGACATCAACAGGTGACAGTTAGATGCATTACTTTTGTAACAAGATACAGGTTCTGGTGGTTACTCAGAAGAGTTGACACCAGTAAATTATAATAAGTACATCTAATCCAATTAAGACAACCATGAATTTAAAAATTTAAAACTGAAATGCCAGCATAATAGTTGAGGAGAACAAGACACAGGCAAAAATGAATAAATTGGTAATTAATGAACTTGTTCAAAATGATTTCTGAAAACCTAGTTTTATATTATGCAATACTGTGCGAAAGTAAGTCAACAACATAATGGAGGTAGCAACCAACACAACTACAATGGAAATATTCTCAATAAGATTATTGGAAATTAGCAATTATTGTTTGAAAGAAATATTCTTCTACAGGTACGTGAACACCTGTAATTTCTTGTCCTGATATCTCAGCAGCTGAACTTTTAAGGGGTTCTGCTGCTGAAAGTGGTACGATGTGGTAAACCGTACCCAGTATGCACTGCTGGTTCTCAGGATCTTTCAAAGCTGAGCGTGCCTTTGTCTTGCAAGGGCATTGTCTTCCTATCTTACATTCAACAATGCTCGAGTGCTACTGGTCACACACCAGAATGGGAGGGCAGAGTTATCATTTGGGTTTCATGCGGAGTGGTCATGAGTAGTTGTGTCGCACTAAAATTACTTAAACAGTTTGCCAAGGTGATGGATTATGAATCTGTATGTATTTTGTCAAATGGGGGAATAACAGTGAGTAATGATACGGTTTATTCACAGAAGGTATGTATAATTACATATTACATTAGCGTACAAAATAGTATTGTCATTCTCAGTCAGTGCCTTCTGATGGCAGAACATAAATCATTAGAACAGTTATATAAAGCTACCATGGACAGTCATAATGTGAAAGACTAATTCAGAAAAGCAGTCCGGCAATGGCAAACTGTAGTATGAAATGGGAATAAATGTAACTGTTGATACACGCATGGTCAAGGCATTGTTGGGCAGTGTGTTTCTTACAAAATCAAGAAACAGTAAAATTGTACGCAGTGTTAACCCTTCAAAGCAACAATTTTTCGCCTAAATTTGATGAACTTTAGTACTCATACAGTAAAGAGACATGTTTTCATACAATTATTATCATTATTATTTCAGAATCGGTGTAACACTGGTGTCAGTGTCAGCGAGGATGGTGGGCAGATCTCCAGCCAAATCGAGGGCTGCCATGATGTAAGAATATAAGACACACATAGCCAAAACATGCTGAACTGAGAGTTGCATACCACAAACTTTACAGAGTGATGGATCCTCCTACTGGAGGAGGAAAAAATGTGAGTTGAAGGGCAATGATCTATGTGCAATCTGGTGAGCAGCACTTCCTGCCACTGGTGAGGTTGGTATGAAGTCTGCCACATCTGTGTGGTTGATTTGAGTGACTGTAGTTTGTTTTCTGTCATCTCCAACCATTCAGTTTCTCACTGACGCATGTTTTGTCTGTCAGATAATGCGATGACAGCACGCAACGGGATGGCACATCAATGTACACCACCATTCCGACAATCTTCTTTAGCTGCTTTGTCAGCTATATCATTTCCCTGCGTCCCAATGAGTCCATGAGCCCAGGAAAAGTTCACCTCCTTGTCATGGTGTTTGAGCCACTGTACAGAGTCATGGATGGGCTGACTCAACTGGTTTACCATGTACATTTGATGGACTGCTTGTAGCGCACTGAGAGAATCATAACAGATGACAAACCTTGCACTATAATATCTTTGAATCCATTCCAGTGGCATCCTAACACCATATAAATCTGCATCATAATTTGTAAATTGTTCCAGAAGGCGTACACGGAAAATCATGTAGGAAAAACAGCTGAACAACTGAGAGCATTTCCTAGCTGGGATCCAAATGTGTAAACAATGAAAACACTGTGGTAATACTTAAAAAGAAAACAGAGTTGCAAAAACATATTCTGGAGTCACTTTGGGACTCCGAAGACACCAAGGCGGCAATTTGTTCCATCCCTGGATATGCATTCGGAGGTCTGAAATACTAATAATTGTCAGCCAGTCAGTAGCATGTACCCTGGATGACTTGGTCTTGGTTGTGTGGGGGTGTGCAATTGCTAAATAGCTGCTCAAAGTTGGGGTGTATTGCTGCACTAAATGCCAATGACTGAGGCAATGCTGACATTTCCAGAGGCTGTTGAGCCAGAAGGAGGCACTGCTGAATCCAGAGTCGTGGTTCACCTGACTCTGCACAGGCTCTGAACTGGCCTGCTCCAGTTGATATCTGAATATCCTCATAGTGGACAGCATCTAACATCTTGAGGGAGGAAATATGGGCCAATCCATAAACCACACTGCCATAATCTAACTGAGATCTAACAAATGCCCTATAAAACTGTAGGAGGTGAGACCTGTCAACTCCCCTCACCTTTCTGCTAGGCATTTCCGAATATTCAATGATTTGAAGCCCTTTGTTTAAGGTCTTTGAGGTGCGGATGTCAGGTTAATTTCAAGTCAAATAGAAGGCCAAAAAGGGCGCAGTGTTCTTAAAATGAAAAATATTGTCTCCACTGTGGGCTCTAGTTGGTTAAAACTTTGTTGAGTTCAGTTAAAACTGACACACCTAGTCTCCTTGGTGAGAACCTAAAACCAGTTTCATTGGCCCAAGCTTCCTGATGGTCATCTGTAGTTGATACATTTTTGTTGTAAGATAGGAGGAAGAGTAGAAGATTGTGAAGTCATCCATAAACAAAGAACATTTAACAGGGCTCCTGCCTGTGGACAAGGTGTCATTGAGACTAACTGCAAACAAGGTGACAGAGAATACACTATTTGAGGGAACCCATTCTCAGGAACATAGCAGTCGGACAAGGCATCACCAACATAATAGCAAAAGCACTGGTCCTTGAAGAAGGATTGAATAAGAAGTGGCAGACATCCACATGGTCCCCATTGATGAAATTGGTGAAGGATGATGTACCTCCAAGTGGTGGTGTATGCTTTTTCAAGGTCAAAAAACACACCAATCAAATGGTTTTGGTGGAAGAAGGAATCCTGTAGTGCTGTCTCAGAAGAATTAAGTTGTTATTGGCAGAACAGCAGTGCCTGAAACTGCACTGGGAGCAGCACAGGTGACCTCAGGATTTGAGGAGCCAGATCAGGTGGCACTTGACCACGTGGTCAAGAGTCTTACCAAAAAAGCTGGTACAGGCTTCGCTCCAAAAGCTGTTGGGAGTCAGAACGATCCCAGCCTGGTTTCCATAATGGAACTGAGGGCCATAACTGCAAAACTAAACATTTAGAAAATTTTTGATTTTGAGTTATATGAACTAACATATTTTAGAATCAAAGGAATCGATTGCAAATGTTAAAATTTAACAAAACCAACATGAACCAAATTAAATATGCATGAAATAGTGCAAATTTTTGCAAAACTTGATGTCTACTGAAAGAGAAATCTTCCACAACTTAACATTTATAAGACATTCGTTTTTGATTGCCAGCAGAAACAACCCCCACCCAAAACTGACTGTTGTGAAAATATTTTACTCATGACAGACCTTGATATATAACTGTAGAGTAATGGAGGTAAATGGAGGAAAACAAATACTTGTCATTACACAAGACTCTAAACACAAATGTCTTGGGAAGTCAATAAGACTCCTTCTGCTGCAGACTTTTTTTTTTTAATAAATTTGTGGAAGGAACATCAAGAAACCAAGAATTGGAGCCTGTTAAGAATTTTCTCAAGCTCACACAGTTCACAGAATAAAAATTCAGTGATGATGGCTACATTCCTTCAATTTTGTGAAGCATCAAAATTTTCACTGTTGCTGCACTGCACATGTTTTGATTTTTTCTTGTGTGTGAATGCTAAGTCACTCATTTGTTTACATGTCAGGAATGGGATTGACCCACTTTCCCCTCCATCTTGCAATATTTGCTGCCAAGGATAGCCACAATGACAGGTCTGAGAAAATGTATCAACATGCCGGGGACTCATCAGACCAGGGGTCAATGTACAGGACAGTTGCACAGTCATCCTGCTTTATTTTCCACATTCTTCTGGGAAGCTGGAGCAGAGTACAGATAGTACACAATCTCAGTTTGCATACAGTGAATTTCCACAAGGCAGAAAAGCTTCTGTCCACAGACCCACACAGATTTAAAAATTATTGCTCATGTGAAACTCAGCTTGCCCTTATTTCACATGATATCCTACAAACCATGGATTTAGGGCAACAAGCAGGTTCCATACTCCCAGATTTATGGAAAGTGTTGACATGATGCCCCATTGCAGACTACTGAAGGTCCAAGGTTCCAAGACATGTGAGCAGCTTGAAGATTTTTTAAGTAACAGAACCCTGTATCTTGTCCTCTACTTCTATGTGGAGGTGTCATCACTGTGTGACTGTAGGAGTATACAAGATGACTCTGACAGAATTTCTAGTTGGTGTGATGAATGGTAGCTTGCTCTAAATGTAGAAAAATACAAGTTAATGAGGATGAGGCAGAAAAATAAATTCATAATGTTCAAATACAGCATTAGTAGGGTGCTGCTTGGTACTGTCACACTGATTAAATAACTAGGGATAATGTTGTAAAGCGATATGAAATGGAGTGAGTATGCCAGGTTGGTGGTAGGGAAGGCAAATGCTTGAATTCATTTTATTGGGAGAATTTGGGCAAAGTGTAGCTAATCCATAAAGGAGACAGCATATAGAACACTAGGGCGACCCATTCTTGAGTACTAGGATCCATACCAGGTTGAAAAAATTCAGAGGCATGCTACTAGATTTGTTACTGGTACATTCAATCATTATGCAAGGATTATGAAGATGCTTTGTGAACTCAAATGGGAATCCCTGGACGGAAGCCAATATGGAAGCTTTTAGGTAGTTGTTTTTCCCCTGCCTTATTTGCAAGTGGAATAGGGATGGAAATGACTAGTAGCAGTACACTGTACCCTCCACCACGCACTGTACAGTGGCTTGTGCAGTATGTACGTAGATGTAGATGTAAATCATATATTAGAGACAGTTAATGATACAAAATATAGTTTATCACTGACTACATATTAACAATCTCTCAACACCCTTGAAATTTCCACACGTAGCATACTATATCTAATGAGAAAAGTATTTGCAACTGTCTAAGTGAATGAGTAAATAGCAACCTCAATGTAACCAATAATACTAATATTCTAGATAATGTAATCAATAAAATGTATGAGAATAAAAGAAAAAAATACTATACGTACAATGGTCAAGAGTCCAGAAACAACAGACGATACCAAATCTTTACCAGCACGAGCACAGACAATGGTGTTGTGAGCACCAGAAACTGCTGGTCCATGATCAGCTGTTATCATCAGACACATTTCAAAGTACTTGCACACATATGCTGGTAAACATCGTTGGAACCACAATAGAGATATCACTCCTCCAATTCCCAAATTTTGCTTCAGAACCTGGAAATATACCAACAGTGATTAGATTATTTCATACAGCTCCTATATACTCCAAGGAGTGAAGTTAACATAAAAAACAAATGTTAGGTCTGAAAATGACAGAAGATTAGGGATTAACAGCCTGTCACCAGTAATGAGCTCTTTTGAGAGAGAGAACAAACTCTGCAAACTCTGATAGGACAACACAAATAGATGTATTAAATTAGTACAACACATTTTATATGATAGACCTACTAGAACACCTTTTCCCTATCAATTTAGATATCACACTAAACTGCAAATACATTCACTTTAGTCCCACCATCACATAAACTGGATGGCAAATCTGTAACTAGAAACAAGTCTGCAGTCATATCAGAGTATGATGAAAAAAAAGTGAGATGCACATGTACAGTGCAACCCAATTGCTGCACTCTGGTTGTCCAAACAAAGTTGAGCCATATGTAGTTCTCCAATGGTCATCCCTTAGCCAAGTAAATGCAAGATCTTTCCTTTTGATGGCTGGATGAGGTCCATTGAAGCCGATTAAGTCACTTCACAAATAACTTTTTGTAATTATTCTCCCAATGACACAAGATCTTTCTCCTCAGCAGAGATGTACGAGGAAGTAAATATTGCAATGCGTCACAATGTGCTCCATACAAGCTTCCAACCTGCAGAACTACAACTGGCCATTATACTTCAGTTGACAGTAAAGAGCACCTTTTGACTTCAGATTTCCTTCTCTGATAGGCTCCTTATTCATGCATGATTGTTGAAAAGTCAACAGTGTAACAATATAACTAATGGTACTGAAGACTGGTGGTGATGTAACTGACAAACTGGAAGGTTAACTGTGAAATGAGAAGTTAATATTTGATAACATACTTTAATCAGTCACTTCTGTCCAACCAATCAACCCTTCAAAATAGTGACAAAAATCTTTAAATGAAAATCTAATAACTATTGATACATAGCTATAATTAGCCATGGATCAACTGACAGGTTAGTGAAACTGGGGTTTATCATATCTCCTAACTCAGGTACTCAAATAAGAGACCTAATAGTCTCATATGACTTTTAAAATAAGAATATGAACATAGAACACAATTCTGGAAAATTCAAAAGCAAGCAGATGTGAGTAGTTATTAAAGTTGGTGCAAATTTGTTTTTACTTACTAAAACATTAAACTATTTCCCAAGTCCAACCTTAGGCACCCATATATCTGTTGTAATATTGTCAATGTGTAACAGTAAGGCTTGGAGAGTATTTTCAAAATGAGAAGTCTAAAACAAAGTAAAGACAACACATAGGGATCCTTTACTGACAGCCATGATGGGGAACACACTTCCTACAGTGACATCATTTTTCCTAACAAAACAGTGTAACAGAATCACTTAGTAACGAGCATATCTTTTCAGTCACAATGACCCCAACAACCTGTGCAGGTAACCAAATGATCTCCATTCACCCAGTGGGTAAAATGATGCACAGCCAAATGTCCCTCTACAAAATTCATTTTAAATCTTTTCCAACAAAATACTCAAATTTAGTAAGGACTGGGAATGCAGAACTTCATTTTACTGTTACATAAAAAGTCATTCTGAACTGGTGATTTCCTGGATTCACAAAACCAAGTACAGGGCTCAGCACTTCATTAATAAAGTCACCAAGCAGAGATAGTGACAAGCATTTTCCCTATAGTTCTCTACACTCAAGGTTTGCTGTGATATAAAAAGAAAATCATAGAGAGACAACACATACTGCAACACAATAGTTAAAGGAATAGTGTGTTTTGGAAGATAACTTACACTGCTGATTGGCATTCCTGCGTAGATCAGCTCCTGGCCCCTCTCATCACATATGCTTGTCATGAAAGAGGCTGGTTTTCTTATAAGTCCTAATTCCTATAAAATGAGAAAGAGAGAAACAAACCTTATTAAAGGTATGGCATTATATACCATTAAGAATTTATTCCCTTCTGCAATAATTTATGACTAATGTCTGGGTAAAAAGGCATAACTATAACACTAATTATCATCATCATCATCCGCCTGGAAACATACTAGCAAGGGGGAAGAGGAAAGAGAAATGGTTATGACTGCATAAGAACCAACAGTATGTCAACCCCCCACACACACACACACACACACACAGGGGGGGTCGGGAGGGAGGGAGGGAGGGAGGGAGGGAGGGAGATGCAAATGCACATGCCCCTACAGTGTGCCAGCAAGACAGACAATGTCAGGGTTGCATTTCGGTAGAGGGAGATGTGGACTGGGAGGGGGTGACAGGATGGAAGAAGGGAAACTGTTGGGTGGAGGATGCGGGGACAATGGGTTAACAGAGATTAAGGCCAGAAAGGTTACAGAGGCAAAGGATGTGTTGCAAGCAGAACTCCTATCTGCATAATTCAGAGAAGGTGGTGGAGGGGAGAGTCCTGATGGCCCAGATTGTAAAGCAGCCACTGAAATCGTGCATGTTGTGCCACTGGGTGGTTAACTTTATTTTTGGTCACAGTTTGGTGGGGGCCATTCATCTGGTGAACAGCTGGTTAGCTGTCATATTGACATAAAAAACTATGCAGTGATTGCAGCACAGTTGGTATATGACATGGCTGCTTTCACAGGTAGCCCTGCCTCTGATGGGGTAGGTTAAGCCTGTGACAGGACTGTAGCAGAGGTGATGGATGGGTCTTGTACCTGGATCTTCCACACATATATGATCCCTGCGGCAAGGAGTTGGGAGTGGGAGTGGCATACGGATGGACCAGGAAGTTGTGAAGGTTGGGTGGGTGACAGAATGCCAGTTCAAGATGGTTGAAAAGAATCTTTAGTACGATGTCCCTAATTTCAAGGCATGATGATAGAAAGTCTAACCCTTGCTTTTGTAGTTAATTCTTCGGGGTGGTGTCCGGATACGGCATGGGAAATCTGTTTGCAGACTGGGTTTTGGGAGCAGTGCCTGTCTGTGAAGGCCCTCGTGAGACCTTGAGCCTACTGCGCAAGGGAGTTCTCGTCACTGCAGATACACCATCCGTGGATGACCAGACTGTATGGGGGAGATTTTTTGGCATAGAAGGGATTACAGTTATCATGAAGTTGGTGGTTAGTGGGTTTAATGTGGACAGAGATGTAGATGGAGCCATCAGAGAGGTTAAGGTCTATGTCCAAGAAGGTGGTACATTGAGTTGAGGAGGACTAGGTGAAACGGATGGGAGAGAAGCTGTTGTGGTTGTGGAAGATTGAGTACAAGGTGTCTTGGCCCCGAGTCCAGACCATGAACCTATTATCAATGAACCTGAACTAGACAAGGGGTTTGGGTTTTTGGGAAGATACAAACATTTCCTCTAGACGGCCCATAAAAAGTTTGGCATAGGAGGGTGCCATGTGGGTGTCCGTGGGTGTGCTGTGGATTTGTTTATATACCTTCCCCTCACAGGCAAAGTAGCTGTGATAAGGTGCCACTCCCACTCCCAACTCCTTGCCACAGGGATAAGGTGTATGAGGAATAAAATAGTGGGTTTGGAGTCTAAGGACATTTGGAGACGTAGTGTCTGATAGTGGCAAGGTCATTGACAAGAAGGATGTTGGTGTATAGGGAGATGGAATCAACAGTGACAAGTAGGAATCCAGGAGGTAAAGGGGTGGGAATGGTGACAAGTCAGTGAAGGAAGTGGTAAGTATCTTTGATGTGTCAGGCTACATTTTGGGTCAGTGGTTGGAGGTGTTGATCAACAAGAGTGGAAATTCTTTTAGTAGGAGAACATTAACCAGCTACAACATGGCTTCCAGGATTGTAGGGTATGTGGAATTTGGAGAACATGTAGAAGGTGATAGTACAGGGTGTCACAAGAATGAAGAGGGAGATGGACTCAGGGAAGAGGATCTGCATTGGGCCTAAGGACTTCAGTATGGATTGGAGGTTGTACTGGACTTCTAGGATGTTATCACTATAGCAGAGCTTGTAGGCTTTGGCAGGATTGAAACTTCTATGGAATTGAGGTTTTTGGTGGACATGTTAGCAACAGTTAGAGTTTGTTAGGGTTCTAAATTTTGTGAAGTGCCGGAAGGGAGTTTTTGTGGATGTGGTAAACTGAAAAGGTCCGCTAGGCATGGTCTGAGTGTTATGAGGGTTTGACAAGAGGTTCACTGTGGGTAGGATAACAGGTGGCAGGTAGTGGTGCTATGAAATGTGAGAAGGATGTCAATTGAAGGTTTGGACAATTTGTGAAGGTGGTGTCTGGAATGCTCTTTCAAGTTTTAATTTATATTCAGAGGCCGAATATTCTCAAAATGAAAACCAATATTTCAACATTTGCTATCAATGAAGATAGATAGAAGATGCACACAGCCTCCAGTCTACTATTACCTGATGAATGTAAGTGTTGACACCTTTCACATTAACAAGGAGAAAGGCAGCAGGAGGAGGAGGAAATAAATCAATACACACCATGGGACTGTTTGAGTTCCACTCATTGGCAGAGAAGCAAAAGAAGAGAAAGAGAGAATCCTGTGTTACCTACACTGAACATTTATTTTCCAGTATCTGAAAATTAATATTAACTTTTAACTGCTCGTTTTTGCAGCTTTTGTGTATTTTATGCTAGTGCCAGTCGCAATTATGTCTTAAATGGCACAATCCATCATACAGTTATTTTCAACCACTTTCTCTTTGCATATTTTATGACAAGCCTTTAAAATATTCAGTTATTATTTCCTTAATGTTTTATGAAGGGTGTGGTGTCTCAAGGTTATTTTCACCTCTCCTCCACAAAGAAGACAGCTGTGTTGTACAAAAGCAAACCAATGTTTAATGTACCTTCTCACACAGGTTATTAGGTACACTTCATATTATGCTTGTTTCCCATACACAGCCCAGTTCATTACTCAAGTTATTTTCATGTTTCATGGAACATTGAATATAAGTTTCCTGAATGCTGTAACACATACAATAGGAAACATGCTTTCAAAGTATCATACAGACTTCGGTATAATTTTTCACCAAATAATGCAATTTTGCAAAACACACACACACACACACACACACACACACACACACACATGCAGTTTGAAGGCGTAAAGAGTGACAAGCAAACTGCACTCTTTTAAGTGAAGGTACAGAACTAAAATCCCACAGTTATTTCATTAACTATTTAAAAAAAAATAGTTGGTAGTGAGTTTATCACACAGGTTAGGCATGTTTCAGGTTTCAGTGGAATGAAAGAGGCAATAACACATATCCTTGTTAGGAAGAATTGCCTTGCATTTTCCTAAATTCATTCAGAGGTGGCTATAACTATACAAAGATACAATCAAGTTGTTAGATTATTGATCTACTTATAGTACAGGAGTGTCAAAGATCATGGATGGCAATTTACATTTTGATAACTCAGATATTCCACAACATCTGCATCAACCTCTAATTTGCTGCACCAGTGCCCAACATGTCCTGCTCAGGAATGAATGTTCTCTGCAGCCACATTCCTGTGCTCTGTTCCTCTCCTTGGTTTTTCCCTCTCTATCTGTGGCTCCTTCACATTCACATTGACCTCATCTACTACATCAAATTCGACCGCTCAGTCCAAGTCATAGTGCTACCAAAGAATCTTGCATGCTTCCTCCCCCACCCTCTTGCATTGAAGAAGAATGTGTGTTAAAAATCTCATTTATAACATTCAACTTCTTGATTATGTGCCTCTCGTTTACTGAACAGCTCCTTTAAACTATGAGTGTATTTACTCATCCAAAGAATGGGACAATATAACATGTTGATTGGTATTTAACTTTGAAACTGTATTCACCTTTTAAGAAACAATTACAATGCTTATAATGCCCACCTGTGCAATTATTACAAAGAAACTACTAATGCAACACTTACCCTTGCCCATGAGTAGTCCATTGGCACCGTAGGTGGTGGAACCTCTGGAGCAGGAACTATCACACCACTTTCAACTAATGACTCATATACTTCAGCAATTACATCTCCAAAAGAATCAAATGATGGTGGGACATGAGCACCAGCTTCACTCAGTGCCTTATTCTTTGCAACAGCTGTTTCCATATCTGAATTAGCACATGACCCTGCATGACCAAACTGGACCTCTGATGTAAACATACCTGCAACATAACAATTATACAATTTGGAAATGTCACAATACTGCCAATTGTAATGCTGGATTGAATTTATTATTTTCGGGGCAACTACCAACAATATCATCATCATCATCATCATCATCTCTCACTGCTTAAAAATGTTTAAAAATTGTCATTTTCTATTCACAGTTGCTGATTCTATTCAAATTTATTTGCTACGGACCAGCTTTGACCTCAGCACCATTGTCAAGCAGCATAAAGCAAACCATGTACACATAGTGTAAACACTAAATAAGTACAAGTGAAAATACCAACAGATTACATGGACAAACAACAACATACATACAGCACACAGGAATGAAACATGCTAACATGTAGTTGCCATTTGAAGAAAAATATCATTTTATATAACTGATAACAACACTGTGTGGTCAAATGTATAATCCAATATATTCAAAATGAACAAAAAGTACAGCAAAACATCATCAGCCACCAACGTCTAACAGTCTCATCAAATAACATAAAAATGTAGAAATGTGCACTCGAATGAACTCTCACACAAACTCAAAAATGTAGCTTAAGCAAACATCAGCTCTTGACCACTACAATAATGAGCACTGAGCTGGGCCATTCAGCAAGGCTGATCAGAAGTATGAAGCTGTCCCAGGAAAATGGAGTGAGAGATTATAGCAACAAAAAGAGCAATGAACCATCTTGTACGCCAGCCCCAATTGTCAGTACATTGCAATGAAACCAATATTGCAAGCCATCCAGTTTCTGATGTACTGTTTCTTTTGTTTCTGCCTATAGCACATCACTGTTTGTTGTTACAAGTGTATTGACCTTGAATGTAATTTGGTTCCCAGGTTTTAGTATCTGATACACCAGTGTGATGTATTAGTGTGGAATGTCAAATAAAGCAGACCTGAAAAATCAGTTAGAAGAGAGAGATAACAAAATCTTACTGCTGAGGAATTATGCTAGAATCAATTCCAATATTCAAGACAGAGGTAAAAGCACAAACCAAGCAACAGACGTGGAGTTTACCAGTATCACTAGCCACAGGACAAGGAAGAATGAAATGAGAAAAACAGGAGACAACTTGGAATTATATTATTTGAAGTTGGTGGCGATACTCAGCATTTGTGTGGCACATAATGAGGCCAAACAGAGAAACAGTGATCAGATAAAACACTTTATTAGGAAGACAATAAAACACTGATTGGACACTGAAAAGTAAGAAAAATCTGGTGTTGCAGTAAGACCAGTAAAATAAGTACACTGTCTAACTCATTTGGGTTCCATCAATGGATCTACTATCATGTGTTTCATTACAGTTGTCACTGAGCAAAACATCTTCAATGGTCTCACAAGATTTCCAGGTGTGCCTAACCTGTCTGGTTCTCAGTTGTGTGGTCAGCAATCTGCAAATGTATACTATCACTACAGATAGTGTTTTAATTATTTTACATCATATAACTAAAACATCTGCTATTTTGTTTACATTAAAGGCCATCAGTTTGACCCATTAAATTATGTGAAGATTTATATGTACAATATTAGAAACTTGTCTTTAAGTGAAAGCATTTGCATAGACTCAATAGCAATTATAGCTTTCCCATAAATCAACAGGTCAAATGAGCTGTTCAGGCCTAAAATGAATAGCAAATGCATTCCACAGACATTGTAAAATAGTTGAAGAAAGCTAATTACAAACATAATGTACACTGAAGACAATGCTTCAACAAATAAAAGCAAAATGGGTATAACCTAAATATATAATGACAATTCAAGTTGCAGAACAGGCCACAACACAAACCCACCACAGTATATTTTCTTAATGAACACTCTAAATAATTTATTTTAAATTAGACATTTTTTCTTAATTACTACCTGTCACTGAGACTAGTGGCATTTATTAAAAAAGAAGAAGCTATTTATTAATTTTTAAAGACAGATATTTTTACAAACTGACATTATGGACTGCAAATTGAAATCCAGCTATTTTACTCACAAAAAAATCATATCAAATTTAACTTAAGGGTGTCAAGTGTAACATCTGAATAGAAAGTGATGCAACAAAGCAGTTAATATGCAATCATTTGAAGGAAGTTATGGCAAATAATCAACACTCCTGGGATATTCAGTCTGAGCCACTTTCTTACTGCCCCTGCTCTAAAAGGCATTATATGAGTTTTGATAAATGCATAGAAAATGTGCAGTGTTTGACACAACAAGATACACTTTGGTGAGACTAAAGTAACTACAGTATCAGAAACTACATTCTTACCTGCACATGTGCCTATGCACCATGCTACAAGTGGTTTAGTAATCCGTTTATCCTTTAGGGCCTTACAAACTGCATATTCTTCTACACCACCGACTTCTCCCAATAGGACAATCATTTTCACCTATGGGCAAAATAAATAACATGAAACATATGTTACTTCTCATTTGATATGGCTGTAGTAAGGAAAATTTGTATGTACAAGAAGTTATGAAAATAACACCAATAAAAATTGAACTGGCAGTTAAAAAATAGTAAGTATCATTGTGGTGAGCTGTTAGAACCTTCAATGGGAATTCAGCGTCCATGGAAATCTAAACATAGGAAGCAAGCTGACATAGCAAAAAACTCACACCATAATGAATATTCTTATTTCAGTATTTTACATAAACTGGGTAAAATGATGTGAGAAGCATATAACCATTGTTCCATTTTGGCTCCACAATATTGTCCTTATTGTATTTACTCTGATTAGTTTCAAAAATAAGCTTTTTTAAGCAGTGCCTGGACACAAGCCAACATTTTACAGTGTACAGGGATAGTCAGCAAAATTTTGCACCCTAAAAAGTAACTGCTTATTACAGCTTGCTTGTTAACATAAGACTCTATAAACATAGCAGTGGATATGTTGTTCAATGTGCTCTTTCTGAGATTTGTTGCTCTGTTAATAGGTTCATACATTAACATGTAAGCCGAAACTTTGTATTTATAACATATCGGCATGGGGAGAAAACATGCTCATAAGACACACATGATATGTAGATACAAGGTAAACTCTAACTAGGGATGAAAAAAAAAGAGTTTTATTTTACAGCCCAATTCAGTGATATTTCTTGCCACATTCGACCCCCCCCCCTTTTTTTTTTGTTGCCAAAAGCCATGTCATTTTGTTCCAGATACATTATTATTTTTCCAAATTAATAAATATATTTGCAAGTTCGATACTACTTTTTGACAAATTTCATATTACTTTTTGCCAAATTTGCTATATTTATTTACCAAATCTAGTATTGTTTTGACATTTTGGTGTAATTTTTTGCCAAAATGTTTTTAGATAGCCAGTGTCACTTTTTGGTACAGAGAGTGTAATTTTTTGGCACAGTCGGCATCACTTTTTGGCACAATCAGTGTCATTTTTTGCCTTGCTCAGTGTTCTTTTTCACCAAACTCATTATTTTTTGGCAAATTAAATGTTATTTTTTGCCAAATTCAATGCAGTTTTTTTTTGCCAAATTTGATGATACATTTTTGCCAAACTCCAAGCTCATTACGCGGAAAATGAACTGTCAGTGTAAGATTATACATGAACATCAGCATTGATGAGATTACAAGTCAAAATACTGTTTCAACAATTAGTACCTATTGGTTAAGAATCTTAGTAAACTGCTGTCCTCAGATTTACGAGATTTTTATATGGCAAAATTATAAATTTTGCAATATCACATAAAAATTGCTGATTTTGCATTATTTTGCTAAAAACTGATAATTTTGCATTATTTTTTGCATTATCACTTTTGCAAAACTTTCCTGTCTCTTCTCATAACTTTCATAATTTACTGTTGCATTAATTTTTCTGTAATGTTGGTTTTTATTCTGCAACAGCTCACACAACTCTACCTAGTAAGCCACAGTGCAGTGTGTGGTAAAAGTCCTCATGGTAGAATGGCATTCTGTTCCACAGTGGTGGCACATAATCCATATCCTGTATACAGTAGCGCTCAAAACAATTTTGTAGTTGCAGTGTTATGGTGTCAGTACTGTTTGCATGCAGTCACAAGAGAGCAATGCATGTAACTGTGTCACTCCATGAAGAGCTTGATGCCCCTGTCGTTACACAACTAGTAATCATGCAAGGTCATACAATAACAACGTAAGTATATATTCCTTTAGCTCAAAGGTATTTTGAAATTTGCTTTGGTGGTACAGTATTCACTAACTTTTGTTACTTAGGCATTCACACAGTGTTTGTTTATTTTTAGAGACAACTAGAAGCAGGCCAAAACATAAAGAATACTCGGTTGATGTGAGACTAACACTTTGCATGCTTTGGAGAAGGGAAATTTGCAGTCTAGTGCTACTAGAGACTATGGTATATCACAACAACTAATAAGTGTGTGCAGTCAACAGTGAAATCAGGGAGGAACAATAGCCAATAAGCCAAGGTAAGGTCATCCTGGAAAACAAGATGGGAGTACATAACAATTTGTAGTGAATCAGTTGCTGATCCAAGAAAATCAGCTTGACAAATTATGGATGATCAGGAGCAGTAGCATGGACTGTACCTACAATTATCTACTGTAAAATGCCACCTAGTAGCAGGTGACATAAATGGTAAAGTATCAAGTCAACCACTCAAATTCAAAAAAACAGAAAGGCCAGGAAAGAGTTTGCAAAGGAACTTGAAACTTAAGAGGCAACAAAAAGTACTAGGTACCAACCATTAAGCTCAACGGTGGCAGCATCATGGTGTGGGGGTGTTTTTCTAGACATGGGGTAGGTCCTCTAGTCCAAATAGGTGGCAAAATGGGTAGTTTGCTGTACAGTGACATTTTTGAGAAGAATATGGTTCCACACGGGAGAAAGAATATGCCATGTAATACGATATTTCAGCAGGACAACGATTCAAAACACAACTCCTGTCAGTGGGGAAAAAAATCTTTTCAGAAATAATCAAACTTTTGGAATGGCCAAGCCAAACCCCAGATCTAAATCCAACAGAACACCTCTTGGATGCAATGGACTGACATGTTTGTCATAGAAACTACTCAAATAGAGATCAGCCTGCTGCTGTTTTATTGGGCAAATGGTTTCTCAGAACTCCCACTTGGCCTATTACAAAAGCTTGTAGGTTCAGTGCCAAATGGATGTGCAGCTGTGATCAAAGCAAATGGGTATGCAAGAAAATACTTATTTGTTCCTCAGATTCTAAAATAGTTTTGTTTTATTCTTACATACTTAGACCTACAAATTACTTTTGAGCAACATTCGTAACTCCTGTTTTGATGAAAGATAACTTTGTGTAAACTAAATGTAGTTTTGTACTAAATGGATTATAACTACACACTTTTCAATTGTCCACTAGCATTTATCTTTATGTAAATGTAACTAATGCTTTCTACAAGTACTTTTGAGTGCTACTGTGGATGCAACAGCCTTAAACACGCAAGTGCTTGCAAAACCTGTGGCAAGTGAACTTTTCAAAATGTAAATGGAGAACTGGGATCACTAAAATTTCTGTTGCTATGTCATCATACTACTGAAGGAAACAAAAAATAACCAATTTGTAAATCATATTTACAGCAAAATCTTTGAATATACTTTGTACAACCCCCAGTGTGAAGTGCATGAGTAGAAATCTGTCCTTTAAAAATCACTATGCTCTTATATATAACCACATTTCTCCCTGGTAAATGAAGTTTTTGAATGTATTGCCACTTTTTTCCTCACATTTGCAGACTCCTTTGATATGAAGTAAGAGGTACTACATGTAACATCGAAAACATGTAACATAGCCAATTACTTGCATCTTCTAACTTCGAAGGAAGAAAAAATAAGGATTTAATTCCCGCCAATGCAGAGATAATAAGAGATGAAAAAAATCAGTTGTAGCCTATTCTACATCTACATATCAACATACACTCACTGCAAGCCACTGTAGAGAGCATGGCATCAGATACCCTGTACTGCTACTAGTGATTTCCCTTCTTGTTCCACTCACAAACAGAGTAAGGGAAAAATAACTGTCTATGTGCCTCCACATCAGCACTAATTTCTTTTAGCTTATCTTTGAGGTCCTTGCACAAAATGTACATTTTCGGCAGGATAATCATTCTGCAGTCAGCTTCAAATGTCAGTCCTCTAAATTTTCGTAGTTGTGTTCCCTGAAAAGAACACTGCCTTCTCTCCAGGGAATCCCATTTTAGTTTCTGAAGCAACTCTGTAAAAAATTGCTTGCTGTACAAACCTACTAGTAACAAATCTAGCAGACTGCCTCTGAATTGCTTCGATGTCTTCCTTTAATATGGCCTGGTGAGCATCCCAAATACACTAGCAGTACTCGAGAACAGGACCCACTAGTGTCCTATATGCTGTCTCCTTTACAGATGACTCAATTTGGAAAAATTCTCCCACTAATACAGAGTCAACCATTCACCTTCCCTACTACAGTCTGTACATGCTTGTTCCATTTCATATAGCTCTACAATGTTGTGCCCAGATATTGAAACAATGGGACACTGTCAAGTAGAATGCTAATAATGCTGTATTCTCATTATGGGTCTATTTTTCCCACTCATCTGCTTTAACTTACATTTTTCTACATTTAGAGCTAACTGCCATTCATCATACCAATAAAAGAAACACCCCAGCATTTATTTGAAGAGATTTAAGGAAACCATATAAAACCTGAATAAGGGGGAATGGATGGGATTTTGAAAGATGCTCCTTCTGAACATGAGTCAAATATCTTAACTTCCCCAGCACTTCATTCAATGTCAACATCAGAGCTACATGTATACAAACAAAGTCATCTGTTTTTTCCTGAGATAACATTTTTCCACATGCGGTACTCTTGAGTATTTTAAGTGGGCGTACAGTATTTTAGACAAAGAACTGAAAACATGCATCATTTCTACTGAAAACATGCATCATATCTACTTCAACAGCAAGGCACGCAAATGAACACAATAAGAAAGTGTCCTACATCTTTCAATATTGGAGCAGAAGTGAGAGAACTTCCATGTTTGAAGAGTTCTTACATAGTGTCAGAACGATTTAAATATGTCTTATCTACTAAAAATTATTTATACAGGCCTTCAGATACAGAAAAAAACCATGATTCATTAAATTTTTGGAATTAAAGACAGCTGCATAAACAACATTTTATACCTCTGGATCAGCCTGGTATCTCAATATGTGGTCCATAAAATTTGTTCCTGGGTACCGATCTCCACCAATAGCTACACCCTCCAGGACACCATTTGTTGATTTTGATATTATGTTGTTAAGTTCATTTGACATGCCACCTGATCTTGAGACATATGCAACACTGAAAAAAAGAAAATATCAAAGTACAATCTGGAATGCTCTCAAAACTTTAGTGAGTGTACTGATAAATGTTACAAATAAATTATTTTTGCAGTTTTTTCCATTTGCATAAGATGTGCAGTAACATGAACAGTTTGTTTTAATGAATGTAAACAGTATATAAACAGGTACAAATACCACACCGTCACATAGCTACTGATGCATCTAACTGACATCCTGTATCTTGTCTCTCCTAAGCAAAATTAAAAATGTTGTGAAAGAATACCATCCTCTAACAGCCTTTAAAAGGCTCTTTACTTCCAGCTTCACTTCCCTCTTCTTTTCCCACATGTGTTTGAAATTTCAGCATGTTGAGCTCTGTAGAATTTACTGTATATACTCGAATAATCCATGCCCTCAAATAATCCGCGCACCCTAATTTTGAGGAAGAGGAAAAAAAAATTATTTTTTGCTTTAATTTGTTTTATTTAAAAAAAATTGTTCCAATGCTATGATGTGTTCAAAAGTACACATAATAACTATTGGTTTGAAGCAACGCTGCTGTACAGGTTGATACATTGTTAAAACGCAACCGATTCAGCAGCGTGCAGCTGGCCAGCCGGCGGGCGGGCAGCCAGCAGCGTGCAGCTGGCCAGCTGGCCCATTAGACGGGCGGGCGGGTGGCCGGGAATATTATCACCGCCAGCCGGGACTCTATGCGTACCTACAATAGCAAAAAAAGAAAATTTCCACCAATGGTTGCAGAATAGAGTCCCATGCATTTTTCACCCATTCACAAATCTGGGACAAATCCGGCCATTTGATTTTTCCATTAGGTGTGAACTTATGGTTTTCATCAGCCATCCATTGAGTATATCGCTGTTTAAGTGCAGCTTTGAATGGCCGATTTATACACTCATCTTGTGGTTGTAGGATGGATGTTAGGCCTCCAGGGATAAGGACCAAGTCAGTTTTCCCTTTTTGTAATTTGTCTCGCACTTCCATAGTTGTATGTCTGCGGAAGCTGTCCAGGACCAATATGTTGCGTAAATTCAGTAACGCACCAGGACGACATTGCCAAACATGTGTCACCCAGTCAATTATAAGTTCATTGTCCATCCACCCTTTCAGATTTGCTCTCACTAATACCGGTGTGCCTTTTACTGATATTTTCGGAATAGTTTTCCTTTTAAATATAACGTAAGGTGATAGCTTTCGTCCATCGCAAGTTACACACAACATCACTGTACATCTTTGTTTCTCACTGCCGCCAGTTCATATCATGATGCTGGATTCTCCTTTCCTGTTCACTGTGTTGTCAAGCGGCATCTCAAAATAGACTGGCGTTTGATCCGCATTACCAATTTGCGATAATATATAGGACTGTTTACGGCGCAGATTTATCACATAACGTAAAATTCACTATTTTCTCCTCATAATCGCCTGGAAGCCACTGAGCAATAGTAGTTTTCCTCCGGAATCCTAAACCATTCCGGTTGAAAAATCTTGATAGCCAGCCACGGCTAGCTTTGAAACTGGTAATGCCTAGTCCTTTGGCTAAAGACAATGCTTTAAGTTGGCACATTTCACTCGTCACCGCGCATCCGTATTGTCGCTTCTCATCTACATAATTGCAGAGCCTTTTCTCGAGGTCCAGATGCTTCACTGTTTGGCCGCAAAATGCCCGGCGATTACTATTATGGTAGTTACTTGACGCTGCGTTTTAATTTTTCGCCAGTAGTAATACAACTCTCACTCAGTCGTACTTTCTTCCTGCTGCACAGTTTCCAATATTCTCGGCTTCATCAATAATTTTCATTTTTTCTTTAGCAGTGTACAAGCAATAACGAGAACTTTTAGCCATAATTAACAAGTTTGAAGACGTTAATACTTCACTCCTAACGTGCTACTGATGCGTCACAGACTGAGGCCGCAACAATGCAATAGTATAATGGGATGTATTGTAGGAGGCGGAGCAGTACCAACAATGTTTCAAATAATGCATGCACCCCAGTTTTTCATCCTAAAATTCAGGAAAAAACATGCGCAGATTATTCAAGTATATACAGTAGTATCATTAACTCTATGAAAAGTAATCACAGCACTATGATACTCCAAACACACAAGGGTGCCACTAAACTTGTGCTGGACCATCAACAATGTGTGGCAAAGTCTGTAACTTAGAGCACTACATAAAAAATCTGCCTCCAAGATTCTATTGCTGGCAAGCCATGTCAAACTCAAATGACTTCTAAGCCAGTTAGGGTATTTGTAAGCCTTCACAATATCAACAAAAATCTTTGCCCAGAAATGTAATCCTAGTCCACATAAATACAAGCTGTAATAAGCCAAGATCTAATCACTGGTTTGTAAAATTGGGGTAGTCCATAGTCCGTTTCTATTCATTCATTCATTCATTCATTCAAATATGAGAATGTGTCTGTAAGGTATAATTCTAATAAATTAAAAAGCTGATTTGAACAATTAAAATGGTGTAGACTTATTTTTACTGGTTGAAATATTAAATTTTTTTCCTATGCTTGATTATTACTCTGCCATGTATCTGTTGTAATTGTCTTACCTTCCAGGCCTATACAGTTTCGAATGCAGAATGTTATCCATCATGCCACCTGTGTTGCCGATCTTGAAACAACCAGGCTTCAGACCTCCAACTGTTGCTGGACCAATGATGCTCACACCCTTCTTATGTGCTTGTACAATAAGTTTACGTGTAAGATTCTCTGGTATTCCCTCAGCAATTATGGCAATTGTTCGTATCTTTAAAAAAATATATATATGAAAAACTACTTTAAGTAAATGTCTGAGATGCCTGTCTGTTCAAATATGTTTGCCAGGAAGACAAACATATCCAATAACATTTAAATGATTCAAAAAATTAACAGACCAAAAGGCAACACTGAATATCCTGTTACTCATATACCACAAAGAAAAAGATAGTTGATACACTTCACACATTTTCCATTGATAGAACACTTAAGAATGTAAAGTCACAAATAAGCATGTTCTCCTACAGTACCTACCTGAGGATAGTTCATCGCCTCCAAAGTACTCTCATAAGCTGACCTGAGAGAAGCAAAATTCACTAATACATCTGCAGATCTGTGTTTAGTCATGGCATCTTCCATTTTCTTGTAGACTGTAAGAAAAACAGAAAAAAATCAACTGATTGCTTCCAGGAGTCTCAATTACAAAAATTATATTAATTCTGTGAATTATTTGAACTTTATTTTGGTACTTAAAAGCAACCAGTTGATTTCCATCAAACATATTTAGTACATAAATGAACAGAAATGATTGTTGTACCATTATATATGATCCAAGCTGCTGTACATGTCAGATAGAAATTATTAGAAAATTTTATGGTACCTGGAATAAGGATCTCCTTATGGCCCCAATAAAATTTCTGCTTATGATCTCCAGTAAAAGGATACACCATAGCAACCACAGATGGTTCTGATCGACGACAAACGAAGTCAAAGTCCAACATACTCTGAAACATAATTACATTTCCAAAACATATTTACCATAAATACACTGCTGATAGCACAAACATAAAATGAAATTGGTAGGAGTTTTTAGGGTGTCACTGTCTTTGGTTCATGTAATATTTCTACTGCAACAAACATTTCTAAATAAATTTGTAGATATGAAGATTAACCTGGACAGCTCTGCTCTGCATTCCCCACACAATTGCCTTTGTATTTTTTGTAAAAAGAACTCCTCTCTGTGTTCCATCTCTAACATCTTCACCTCCACTTGATGAGAGGCTTCTAATTGGTGCCTCTCTTTGAGCTGAATTTCCCGTAGCTGATGCCAGTGATCCTTTGCGAGACTGCTGAGGACTGTCCTGAAAAATGAAATTTCCAGTTATGTGAGGCACATAATATATTCAAGTATAATTACAAATTACAATGTTTACATCTTAGGTTTCTCATGACTGACTGTCACCATACATAATGTATGTCTTTATACAAAAGGGTGATCATAAAGAAATTCCTCATATTCTTTTATCTTTTTAAAGATAATAATATGATAAAACTGGCTTTGAAAGTGATTTTCTAACCACTATCCACAATTTTTGGGAGTATCAGTGTATTTCATCAACAGATGGCAGTGCTACAAAACTGTCTGAGGTAACAGCTAACAATGATGTGTATTATAGAGTGGACTGTGATATGACTCTCCAACACTTATGTTTAAACACAAATTAACCTCCATGAAAAAAAAAGTTTTGGGTGTGCTAAAGTGGCAATAAATACAATGAGACTGGTTTTTCACTGTAAAGCTGCATGGTTTATGTTACTGGGTGATTGGAAGTATAGCAGTCGTGCAGGTAGCCACCTCCCCTCCATAGCAGTTATTGCACTAAATATAAAACACATTGACCACATACTTTACCCTGAGTCATGTAACAGCTGATTGAAATAAAATGATCGTACGGCATTGTTGGCTGGGATGTCCCATTCGGTGCGACTGCCACGTGCAAGTCTTATTTCAGTCGGCACCACATTGGGTGACTTGCGGCCAATGATGAGGATGAAATGATGATGAGGACAACACAACACCCAGTACCCGAGTGGAGAAAATCTCCAACCCAGCTGGGAACCGAACCGCGGCCCAGTGCTTGGGAGGCAAGCACATTACCACCCAGCCCAGCAGGCGGACAGCAGCTGATTAAATATGTCATACACGTCCCATAACTACACTATGTATCTACAATGACCGATGAATAAGATTAATTGAAGTTTTGTTCCTGCTGGGTACAAAGTTCACCTGTGGTCATGGTGGTCTAGCAAGAAGAGTGCAAGATTCTGGCCCTGGAGGCACCGGTTCAATTCCAGAGAGGGGTGGGAACTTTTCCTCATTCCAGTCCCTCCAGGATGGCCCAAATATACGCAGCCTGCTTTCAAATGAGTACCAATGATCTTTCTTAAGTGTAAAGCTGGGGTGACGGGCCCACCACCTTCACTCTCCTTCTGCTGTGAAGTCAGGCCAATAACCCGATCACAGTCTTGCGCCACAGACTGACTTGAACTGACTTGACTTGACTTACAATGCTGACCTACCACTGCACAGAGACAAAGATAACATAGGCAGCAACCACCAACACTAGCAAATCGAGTAAAGATGCCCAAAGACTTCAATGTTTCAGGACTTTAATCACTCATCTCTCTCAGTGACTGCTTGCTGGCAATGACAGCCTGTTCCCTGGCTAGCACTATTAGTGAGTGATACAATAAATGTGACCTTCCACAGTCTGGACAATGCTTGTTTCCTTTTGCTGTTCCAGGGAATTCCAACACCATCTCACAATTTCGCATAAATATAACAGGTGTTACCACTCTCACATACATAAACAAACCAACTAGTGACTTAGTGACTTATATAGCAACATGATACCTGGAATATAACTACAATATGATTAAAACTGGTGACATTAGAAACAGGATAACACATTAATACAAATCTGGAATGATCAAATCCTCTTTTCAATCAATCATACTACTTGCTGTATTACAGTCAGTCACCAACTTAAATGAAATTCCAGGATTCTAATTCTTTGCATGAATTGCTCTTTGACACTGGAATTTAACCTGTCTGTAGTCTCATAGCCTAATATACTAATGGAATCGCAGCTCAGAAAGTAGGTGTGGGATGTGAACCATCTTCAGTGCAACAGTCTCATTTGTTGGTCGAGTTAGAGTTACTCTGAACACTCCTACCCTCTCAAAGACTCAACAGTAAGTGTAAACAGCAAAAAATTACTGTTTCCTGCATTACTATGCATTTCAAGTGCAATCTACAGTATGTTCAAAACTCGGACTGTAACATAAAAAGCTCCTTGAAAGTGAATGCAAACATGCTGGTTTCTCCAAATGCATTTATGAATTTTAAATCATTAGACTTTAATGCTTTTTTACATAAAAAGAGCATTACACAATGAGCATGCTCAAACTGGAGAAGAAGCAGTAAACTTAGTGATCATGACATTGTTTTACAGAGCATTTTCAAAACTTTTTAATTGACATTTGATGAGAACACAGAAAAACTACATCAAAAACAGTATGGCCAAAGTGAAATAACAATTTTACTGTTTTGTTTTCAACAAGAACAACAACAACAACAACAACAACAACAACAAAGTACTTAATGTGCAGTCCTAAAGCATCAACTGAACATAGACCAGTGCAGTGCCGTGAAATGGCATCAAGAAGGCGCTGACCTGTGCACCAATAAAACGAGTGGGCAGCACCACACCTCCAGGTAGAGAGAGTTCAGCACCCACTGTCAACACTAACTTAACCAGGCACCTATCACTTGTCACACCTAGTTCGGTTGCAGATTTCAAGAGCATCAGTACTGAGTAATATGAAGACAATTTAGCCTGTGTTCTGCGAGTCGTACTAGTATCCAAAAGAACTTGCATTAGGAGGCACAGGAAGCACATAAAGCCACCCCACAATGAAAAGTTATGCTATGTTTCTCTCCTTTTTAGAAATAAAGTGTTCTGTACAGATCATTTTGTATTTCTGCCACTGGCCACCACAACTTCTCTCCTTCCTTGTTTGTGTTGGTGCTGACTCGAACAGGGGCCGACACAACACTCAAAGATTAAATTCATAACTATATGAAGCAGAACTGTGCATTTACTTCCATGCAGAAGAACTTAACTGAAATTTTTTGGGTATCACATGGCTTGCTTAAGTCAGGTATCCAAAAGCCATATTGTCCAAAAATGCTGCTTTTGTGGATTATATTTTAATTATGATGTGAATTAGTAGAAAATTAAAACTGAGCACAAAACCCCAAATTTAGCCAGAAGCTCTTGTTTTTATATCTGTTATTCAACAGCTAGGTACCTGTGCAAGTATTACAATCCTATGCACAGCTTATTTCTTATGGCCAACCACAATAACAGTTCTCCTACATATCCCACTGAAAATGGTGTGTTTGGAGGGAAGTTTAACCTGTATGCTGTACTAGAAGCCCACTTCTAATTTTCAGTTTCTTCTAACAATGGTCCGATCATGGAAAAATATACACAAACCATATAGCCTGAACCACAACCTCAAATTATACTCCACATTTTATAAACTGACATAAAAGCAGGCAGATAAACTGTACTCTGCCATAGTCCCTCATTGAAGCAAAGCAAAAAGCCAACGCTCCACATTCAGGCCCAAATGGACCAATCAAGACCAACCAATTGCCATGTCATCCTCTGCCAATGGCATCATTCGAATGCCGTATGGAGTGGCGTGGAGTCAGCACACCACTCTCCCGGCAGTTGTCAACTTTGTTGATCTTGGAACCACTACTACTGACATTCAGGTAACTCCACAACTGGCATCATGAGACTGAGTACACCCCTTTCCAGTCTTCCCATGAAGAAAAAAAAAATTCTGGCAGTACTGGGCCTCGAACTCAAGTCCTCCACATAGTAGCCAGGCACAGTGACCCGAGCTATGGAGGTGGACATGTATTGACGAGTCTTCAAAAAAAAAATAAATAAATAAATAAATAAATTCAAGCACTAAAGTGAACAGTTATAACAAGGTGAAGAGTGGGTTCAAACAACAAAGTGAAAAAAATTGTTACCCACATTAAGTAATAATTTCAGACTAAAAAGCAAATAAAGATCTACCATATGAATGTATTGTTTTTCAATAACACAAACCTTCTGTCCTCCTGGTAATAAGAAGTTTGCTGTGGCAAATTCAACTTCCGTCACACTTGGTATTGGCTTCTTACCAAGCGCCATGCTTACTATGGCAGTCATGTGTGTTTCTGGTCCAAAGACATGCAATGGAATGCCTAAGTTTTTCCCAACATCACGCATGATTCTGAAAACAGTTAAAATAATAGCTACATTAATTACAGTTGAATTATTTATTAGTATGTCCAGGAATTAACATCATAAAAATTATATTCAGTTCATTTGCAGTAGCTTCTTTCTATCTGTCTAGAAATTTGATTTAACAATGTGTAGAGTTTTGTGGCCTGTGCTAATACAGATAACCTCTTGTAACACAATAGCTAAACAACATATAAATGTACTAAAATACAATAGCCTCAGTGCTCCCTGTGGTAAAAAAAAAAAAAAAAAAAAAAACCATAATCAAATCTCAAACTCTGCCATTGGAAATAAGGATCATACAAAACTGAAACCATGGCCTGAATCTCCCTCTAGCAACTATCAGTGTGGGCCAATTTATGGGCCAAAGTTAGGTAGGGCATACAGCTCCAGTAGTAACAGACCAAGTTGAAGTGGTCAGACAGACCTACAATTTGATGATTTCTTTAGTTTTATTTTATTATCTATCTCACATCTGTGACATGCAATACAGTAGCTGTCTCCCCTCCCCCTCATTCAAACATAATTTGCTAATTCAACAACAAAGCATAAAGAAATGGATGCTTGAATGCCAGAAACTGTGTAGATTTAAAAAGAGAACAGCGGCAATGACATGAAATTTTGGAACTTTTTTCAGTTTTCACCAACACTTAGAGCCTGCATTCAGTTTTAGTCTGCACAGACCAACTATTAAGCTTACTACTTTCCACTGGATAAATTAACTAACAGAGTTATGAGTAACACATCAATTATGATACACTTACTGACAACTGGATTAAAGAAGGCAGTGGCACAAAAAGTCACACCAACATCATTATTTGATAAATAACTACATAAAAATGTCCTGAATAAACTGAACAAAAAAAGACAATTATCAGCATGTCATGTGTCTTACACAACTGCGCCTGACAGTAAATGTGTATCCATCAAATAACTGTGTTGAAAATACACAAAAACATCACTATACAGATGACACAATTAGCATGAAATTTAAAGTGTCCAACTCAAGAAGAATCTGTAGCTGAGCAATGAGGAAGGTGAATACAGCAATGTACTAACATAGCAACTGTCTGAAAGTTATTAATAAAGCAAGAAAGAAATAGGGATGGGTAATCTTGGTAAATAATCAATGCTGATTTTCATTTCATCACCAATGTCTAAATATTGATGGCTGATAATAATTGACCCCAAAAGATAAATGTTTTAAAAAAAACATACAAATACATCTAATATTAATCAATAAATACAACCACAATTAACGTTACATATCTGACAGCTTTTTGTCTACAGACTGTAAAAATAATGAAATAATTCATAAGTGACAGCCGGATGTCAGAGTCCAATGACACAATATTTTGACAAATCACCACACTACCACTATCAGGTGCGCAGATGGACTGATTGCGTAGGAACTGGCCTCCCTCTAACCTGGCACTCTGTATGTGATCTGCCCCTAGGTGCAAGTGTGCATCCAGAATTTCTCTCCTCTCTTTCCTCCCTCCCTCCCTCCCTCCTTCCTCCTTCCTCCTACAACCACCAAGTCGATTCATCTGAGGTTCACATCCTAGATGGTGTCTCTTTTATTGCTCTGCCTGCCTCCGAAGTCAGTTTTTTGTGGGATATCTCCTTCTCCTTCTCCTCCTCCTCCTCCTCCTCCATCAGACTCAATGCATATTCTCTGGCCTTACTAAGGATGTAGCTGCTATCATGATTGATCTCCCATTCCCTCACTCGAATCTTGATAGATTCTTTAATGACACAGTATCAGAAGTTAGATGTCTGTGTCAGAAACTTAGTATGGTTATTATGCATTCCATGTAATTCTGTTAGGTGATGTTCCATGACTGCTGACTTGTTGAGCTGTTGCTGCCTGGTGTTCTCGGCAAACATCTTCAACAGCACACCATTTGACCTATATACTTGTAAATCATACCACGTTGGGAGGGGATCTGACAGACCTTAGACTTCCATAGTCCAACATCATCCCTGACGTTACCAAGGAGTGCCTGTATTTTCACTGGTGGAAGGAAGACAGTCTTCACTCGATGCTTTCAAAGAATTCGTATAATCTTTCCAGATAATGTGCCACAAAATAAAATAAATAGAATGGCCGCATCCTCCTGAATATACTCTTTTGTTGTACAGTCAGTGTATGACGTAGAGCTCTTCGAATTTGCCATTCTGTGTAACCATTTTTCTGGAACACCATCCTTAGATGTTCAAGTTGTTGGTAGAGGCTCTCACTGTCAGATTGGGCACGAGTCTTACACACCAATGTTTTTAGCATATCGTTCCTCTGCACCAGCTGTCTGCATGTAAGTATAGGTCAGCGAGTGTAGTCTTACAATATGTGCTGTGGCCCAACCGCTCTTCTCTTCACCAGGATATCCAGAAAGGGTAGCACTCCATTCACTTCAACTTCCATGGTAAAATAGATGTTCTGGTGTATGGAACTGAAATGTATAAGGAAACCATCCAGCTTGTCTCTTCCATGAGGCTATACGACAAAGGTGTCATCGACATCCTGGAAGAAACAGGTACGTTTCCACTGGACTTTGCACTAGGCAAGAGACTGGCAATAAATACAATCTAAGTAAAGGCCCAATGCCACTGTAAAACTGAACTAGGACTCCATCCGGACCTGGTGACTTGTTTGTTTTCAACTCTTTCAGTTGCTTTGGTATGCCAGTAATGGTTATTGCTATCTCCTCCACACAGGAGTCTGTAAAACAGTCAAATGGTGGTATATTTGCATAATCCATCTGTGTGAATGATTTCTTAAACACGAGATTTAAAACGATGACTTTCATTTCGCTGTCTTCTATTGCCACATCAAAGTGGTCAACTAATGACTGGGTAGAAGGTTTCGATGCACTTAATGATTTTGTATATGACCAGAATTTTCTCATGTAATTGTTAGTTCTGCCTGTGCAGTAGCCGAGGTCACTAGCACACACCTGTATGGTGACGCTCGCCTCAGAGGTAAGTCAGATCAAATTCTGGTGAAATATAAAATTTTTCCTGCTACTATTTGGTCAGCAAGGGATGGAAAGGTGGTGGCATAAAGTTCATTATCACCAATCTTTGCATCAATGTCATAGATTAAATTCCAAATTTCTCCACAGTGTCTCATGGAGAGAGGGCGTGATGGTAATCTGTCTGTCGAATTGCGAATGCTACATGGATGGCAGAAAGGAGTCTGTGGGTCTGGAGTCAGCCATGCATTGGAAGAGATACTGCTTGATAATGCCAAAACCATGAGCACTTGGAACAATGGCACAGAAATAAGTGGTATTTCCCAGGCAAAACCCACCTACTTCTGGTTGAGCTCATTGTGGCATTATTAACAGTTCAGGGTCACCCAGGATGCACACCTAACTCGCAGAATCCTATGGGTATGGCAAGCACTATCTTCCCCAGTATTGACCTTGTACATGAAAATACCTCTTATAAGTGTCCCACAAATTCTTAATAGTTGATATCAGGGATATACAGTGAGCATGCTAATGTCTGACCCAGGACCTACAGTGACCAAAGCACAATACACAACTCCCAGCGAAGCTTAAAACATGCATATTAAGCAGACATTTAAATTTTTTTGTCAATTCTCTCCCAATGAGAAATTTCACAAACACA
Source organism: Schistocerca piceifrons (assembly GCF_021461385.2). Classification (NCBI taxonomy): domain Eukaryota; kingdom Metazoa; phylum Arthropoda; class Insecta; order Orthoptera; family Acrididae; genus Schistocerca; species Schistocerca piceifrons. Next base: position 294,288,331 of record NC_060149.1, on the reverse strand, counting down.
TAATGCTTTCATTATGAATCTTGCACTGTGTAGTGAAGTGTTGTGATTGATTAAAACAGTATGCCAAAATGCAACTTAAGCCCAGAAACTGTGCTTGTGTAAGCAATATTCTTCCCAGCATTAATTAGCATTATTGCAGACCAGTGTGCATCAAAGAGTGTTAGATAATTCAAGTTCTAACGGACAGTGCCACAGGTGTTTCACTTACTGTGAATAGTAAAATAAATGCTTTTCATTTCAATTGTGACATTATAAATTACTGGAAGAATTATATGATTTTCAGCCCATAAGTGTGCAGTACAAGAAGTTATAAAATCTTATAAATTAAGAATTTGATAGGCTGTACTATACATCCAGATACTACAGTTCTTATGATTCATGCTGATTAGTCTATTTGTAAGGACAAGAAAATTTTGCATAAATGATAATTTGATAGATAATGTCAAATTGGCATAACACAAAAATCATTGGTTTTTACAAATTATTGTGGAATTTGAAAATTTCCCACTTCTGTATAAAAATCTTGTAAATCTGAAGGCAGCAGTTTACTGACCTTGGTAACTGATACTTATTTAATGCTGAAATTGGGTCTTGAATTTGTTCTCAAGGCTTAGGTATGCATATAACTACTCATTCACTGTTTGAAAAACTGATGCCTCGATGTGACACCAGTTTTATCCGCCGACATCAAATTTCCTGACCCTTTCATACAACAAATCACAGGAACAATGCCACATTTTGGAGACACCTTTAATGCTGCACATCAGTTAAACTGCACATTTTCATAGTACACCAGCATAATTATTAAAACCAGCAAATATTGCTCTTTAGCTTTGCAAACACATAAATCAACATGGTGTCAGCTTGTTCTGCTTTGATCAGTCACCTGAGATACACTACAGATCATGCTGTCAATCACAAATTTCGTTTCACAATTCAGAATGTACATAGAGTCCAGGAACACTTTCAATTATTTATTGCACGAGAACCAAACATTGTACAGATATCATACATCTGTCATTTTGAAGAGAAACCATGAAAGTCTTTTTTTTTCCCCCATGTATACCGCCACAGCGTAGTCTGGTAATTTGCCAACAGTCAGCACTAGTCGCAAGCATAGCGAGTTCAGGTGCAGAGCGAGCTTTCTGTGTGTTGGAGTTCGAGAAAAACAAGTGTGAATAATTGTCAAATCTGGGGCACAAAGCGTCCACACAAATGCATTGAATTTGAGCATGATTCCCCAAAGGTAAATGTTTTTTTGTGCCCTACGGGCCATTCTTCTTCACCGAGAGCACGCACTGTCACTGGATATTCCAACTTGGACATGTTGCAACAATGGATGATGCCTCAAATGCAATCAGACTCTCCATTCATCTTTCAGCATGATGGGGCTCCACCCCATTTTCACTGTGAAGTTCGTAGGTACCTGAACACGGAGCTGCCACGTCGGTGGATCGCCCATGCTACAGAAGGGGACAGCTGTTCCACGAAATGGCCTCCCTGATCACCAGATCTCACTCTGTGTGACTTTTTTCTGTGGGGACACATTAAAGATCTGGTGTATGTACCGCCTCTCTACCACGTGATGCAGCAGAGCTCTGGGAGAGAATACATGCCACAGTCGACGATGCCATGCTGGGACGGGTATGGCAAGAATTTGATTACCGTATTGAAGTGTGCCAGGTCACTCATGGTTCGTGTATCGAATGTTTGTAAAAAAAAACTTTCAGAGTTTCTCTTCAAAGTGCAATATGTATTACATCTGTACAATGTTTAGTTCTTGTGCAATAAATAATTGAAAGTGTTCCCAGACTTTATGAACACCCTGTATTGTAAAAATAATACTGAGTAAATATTGCGGTAAACTTTCTCAGGGTTGTGTTCTACTGCCAGGAAAAGGTCTGTGTGACATCACGTGTACTCTGCTGTGACTGGTTGATAGAAACTAAGTGGATGTCATGTTCATTTGTGTGTGGCATATTTGGCAGTTTTGGTATTTACATTTCCGTCTGACGAAAATATGCAGTTTAACTGATGGACAGCATTAGAAGTCTCCTCGAAATACATTGTTTTTTGAAATGAGTTGCTATGCACAACAGTTTGGAAATGTGACATCGGCAGATAAAACTTTTACCTCAATTCCAAGCTAAAATGGTTTGAAGATGGATTCGTTATTATCAGAAAAGCAACTTTTCATGATAAAACTAGCAAACTTCTGAAAAATTTGAAGATAAATACATCAGACAGAGGTGAAGGAAACAGTGAAATGCGTTTATCTCCAAATTAAGCTGCCAATTATTATGGACACCGTTACATGCAAGTTTGCATTCACAGCAGTTAGTTCTTGTTTCAACAATAGAATTATAGGTCTCTGCAGTGAAAATATTCTGAAGAGATAGAGATCCTTTCAGACTTTAGTGAAATAGCAATTTTCCATGCCAGTAGAAAATCTGAACAGTCAAATGTCTGCTGTTGCACTGAAGGGGCAGTTTAAATATGAAGTTACAATAATGTTTTCTTTTTATAAACTTTGAACATTATTTGGATGCAGAGCTATGTTATGTTTCTTGTTATATTTAATAGGTCTGAATTAGAAATATTTTTTTAGAAAAATATTTAAACTAAATGAGACTATGATGTCAATAAATATAACTGATAAATATATGTTCATTTTCAACACAACACAGAATAACCATGAAATATGACAAAAATAAATAATACAACTGAAAAATAAGCTATCAGAAAATAATACTGAACTCAGCCAAAAATAACAACAAAATTTGCCAAAAAACAAAAGCCTTTTTCTTATCCCTATCTATTAAATACCTTTGTATAGTATGGAGGCTATGAGAACCTAAAAATAGCATGAAAGGGACAGAATATTAAAATGGAAACATCCTCTGTATTGTTCAATGATGTATTTTTATTGTCGCAGACTTTGAGCACAAATTAAATAAACACTACTAAGAATTAAGAAAACATCATCATTGTACCTTAAACCCTCTTGATAATTTGGTCCAGCTCTTCTTACAAATATTGAAATATTATACTCAACTAGCTTTGGTTGAAATTCTTGAAGTGCCGTGACAATACCCTTGAATGTTGATGCAACATTTGTGAAATTTGCAATTCCTCCACCAATAATTAAAATCTGAAAACAAAAAATGTTGAATTAGTACTATCATTAAAAAAAGAATAAACCATACTAAAATACATATACACAAAGCACACTATGCTATATGTAACAGGAAACTTTGGTATCGTAAGTTCAGAGAAACAGTGCTGTATCACAACACAAGTGAAAAGTCTGTAAATGGCACCTATGTCGAATTTAATAAGAAAAAATTAAACTGCTAATAGTTTGAAGGATAAACAAAGTCCATATTTTGCCATAACTTGTAATATGTAAAATTGGCCTAAATGCTATCAATTCTGTGATTGGTTGGTTGGCTCGTTGATTTGGGGGAGGGGATTGAACAGCAAGGTCATCAGCCCCATCGGTTTAGGGAAGGATGGGGAAGAAAATCGGCTGTGCCCTATCAAAGGAACCATCCTGGCATTTGCCTGAAGTGGTTTAGGGAAATTAGAAAAAACCTAAATCAGGATGGCCAGATGCAGTTTTGAACCATCGTCCTCCCAAATGCGAGTCCAGTGTATCAATTCTATGGCAATGATTGCATACACACCGATGAAAGTAGTAAACTTACACCTAATTGCCCTTATCAAACATAATATCCTATCAACACTAAGATAGTGAATAACGAAGTTAAGAACAGTGTATAGGAATTAGTCAAGACCTCCTCAAAGACAACATCTTAACAGATAAACAACAGTTCTTACCAATTTCCATATGATAAGCTTATAAAGCTCATGAAACAATTGCAGTCTTTCAGCAGATGTAAAGTACAGTGCGAATAGTAAGTAATAACATGACAACACTGATCAATCTTCAATTACGACAGTATGAAATTTGTAAAGTACTATATTCATTAACATTTTGGTTGTATTAAGAACAAGGCCACATATTTCTCCATGAATTATTGGTACTTTACCATAAGTAAAAGAAATTAGATACATTTGTGACCATCATTTAAAATTTTTATCAAACGGCATTTCAAAAGTTTTGTCATCTGTAGCAAAAATAGTCACATTTGGTAGAAGTTTGCATGTTCTAAAGCAGATTCTGACATGTGCTATGCCCAAGTGGAAAATTATTAGCCTGAGATGGTACTGCAGTGTTGATATAAATGAAATTTTGGTTCCGATGTGTTGGTTCATGTTGCACAGTAACTTAAGTCAAGCGTCAACTTGATTTGCAGAATAATTCAGTTTATACAGCTTTCTGTAAGTCACCTCAAAAATGTTTCATTAAATAAAAATAAACTGGGATACCATGACATTGTAAAATTCTGTTTTTTGTACCAACAAAAATTTATCTGAAGTTAGTGACGACCTATAATGAATCGTCAGCTCCTGCATTATCAACAGTTAAGAAAGAGGTGACTGAATTCAAATCTGATCAAATTACTCTTCAAGACGGTCCACATAAAGGACATTCCAAAACTGCAACCACAAGTGAAACACCAAGAAAGTGAAGAATAGTTTATTGAACAATCTGCAACAACAAGTGAAAACACCAAGAAAGTGCAGAATATTTTATTGAACAATCTGCAGTTAATGGTATATGAAATAGCTGACACCATAGGCATTTGTTTAATGCTGGCCAAAAGTAATATGAAGATGAATCTCCATGCAGTGCTTGGACCATTAAAACAAATCTAAATGTGTGTCAATTTGTTGGTGTGGATGATAATTGGGTCCAAAAAAAGTCATCTCACAAATAACCTGAGCTGATCATACTCACAACTATCTATAAATACAATCCCAGACAGTAAACATTCATTTATTAATTCATTTCATTTACTTGCAGCATGCCCCATTAAAATATTTCTAACACCATGGATCCAACTGCATTTATGTGAGATTTCATTTATTTATTTATTTTGTCTGACATGGAAGAAATTTTGGTGTATCAAAAATATATCTATTGACTGTATAGATACACAACTTTTATTATAAAATCCCCAGATTTGACAGAGGATAACAAGTAATCAGTTCTTCCTGGCATCTTTCACTAAGATAGCATATTGTGTTTCCTTTTTATTGTTAATAAAGATTATAGCAAATGGATACGTCTGTTATATATGACATTGTTTTGAAGTTGGTTTATTTTAATAATGTTAAATTGTAAGATGCTGTGTTGCTTTACTTAATAAAATGACTTAGCAACAGGAAATAATAAATACTAACCTTTCCTTTTGGGTGTTTGGTCTGAGTCATGAGGCTAAGAATTGTTTTAGCATATTCGTATGTCTGCTGCTCTGATGGTGCACCACTGTATTCTCCATAATTAGCTAGCTCAGAAGCTCCTCCAAGATCACATATTGTGTCACTATAGATAACAGAAGCTCCACCACCAGCAACCATTGTCCAAATCCGTCCACTTTTGTTTAAAATAGTAAGCTGAAAATTGCACACAAAATTCAAAATATAAAACAGTAACTTTTGCAATGACTTATAATGTGTCACTATCTTAGGGCTTTTAAATTATAAATTATCTGTATTATTCAATAATACATATTAATTAAATAAGAATTTCTTTTTCATTATCTCAAACAGTCTATATTTTGCGACAAAACAGACTGAGTTAGCCATCAGAGCATTATTTTATGTCAGTGTGTTGGTACACTGTGAAACTTGAGGCCACATTACATAATCAACACAAACAAGAAAATATTAATATGCTCCATTACAACTACCATACACTTTTCTCATCACTGAGAAACTACTACACTACACCAGTCAGCTCTGAACAGAATTACATCCAGTGCCGGAAACAACCACATCTCAATCACAGCATGCATTATTCAGGACATGTGTGCCTTGACATTTGATGTTAAACAAGTTTGTCTTAAGAAAACATGGTCAGTAAGTAATTTTTCCTTACCAGCTGCTCTTGTGTGTACTTTCTCAACTTCAATTTGCTTTATGAAACAACCTTGTCGTTTGGGGAAGCAGATTTCCTTGCAAAAGTTTCAAACAGGGACCAATTATTTCTTTTTTACATTCCTGGCTTAACAATACTGAATACACCATGTATAGTAATGGAATAATGGAAAATCCGGGATGGAATAACAACTTCTACGTGTAAGTTCTGGGTCTGCTGATAGACCATTTTGGTATGGATCCCATACAACTGAGCAATATCTTAGGGTGGAACTCATAAGTGTTTTGTACACAACATATTTTTACTAGTATCCTATCAATGAAACCAGCATACAGAGGCAGTAATGTTTGTTGTGATCTTAGAAGATAAGAGTGACAATTTTACACGAACTTATTTCACACACTGCAAAGCTACCTGGGACCACGGGTATACAAATCATCACATCCACTTTACGATGGATTAATATTAAGTATAATACTTTTTGGAAATCAATGCCTCTGTTTCACCTAATTTATCATTTTCTTTTTTTCGATACAATATCAGCAAGAAAATCTGCTAGTAGCAGATGTCATACATGAAGTAGAATGTGGGTTAAAAATGGCGAAATATCACCTGAGACTGAATATGCCTATGAATCACTCTTTCACAGAAACTACATTAATAATGTTGATCAAAAAAGCTTGTGTGTGTGTGTGTGTGTGTGTGTGTGTGTGTGTGTGTGTGGGCGTGCGCACACTTGGGGAGGGGGGGGGGGCGGAGTACAGATGGTATAGGCTCTGAATTAGTTGTTGAAGTCAGCACATTATGATGAAAGGCATGATTTGCAACTGGGTGATCCAACTACCTCTTGTCTACAATTTGGGGGTGGCCATTCATGTGGATAGAGATGGCGATGCCTCTAAGGGATCCCACATAGTGGTTGCATTTAAGTTGGTAGATCCCATAGCTGTTTTCACATGTGGCCCTGCCTTTGATGTGGTACGATATGCCTGTGACAGGATCGGAGTACGTGGCAGTCGATGTACGAGACAGGTCTTACATCTAGGCCTATTGTAGGGATATGAGCCATGGGACAATGGGTTGGGAGCAATGATAGAACTGGAATGGGCAAGAATATTTGCGGAGGTTGGATAGGCAGTGGAATATCATTGTGGGGAGGATATTTCTCATTTCAGGACGCAATGAGAGGTAGCTGAAACCCTGGTGGAGAATGTGATCTAGCTGCTCCAGTCCTGGGTTGTACCGAGTCACAAATGTAGTGCTCATGCTCCTTTGTGGTCAGTCAGTGGGTACTTGAGTATGGTAGGTGACTTCACCCCACCAATTTTTTGTGCATTCCCCTGGTTGTACCTGCATCATGCATCTTATACATCACAGTCCCCCCCTCTTCCCAATCATTGAATGTATTTACATCTGCTACCTCCTTTCTCCACACACATCTATGCACTGACCTACCTGCAGCATACTCAGTAATCACATTTTTATTTTTTTTATATTTACTTGCAAAACAGTCTTGAACCTGTCCCCCAAAAGCCTCCATCCCACAGAAGTATCAGTCCTTCCAAAGGCCTTACCTTTTGCACCAACATGCAATCATACTGGTCTTTTTGCCACAGTGACCCCATTCCAGAAAGCCAGCAGAATCTCCAGTCCCTCTTCAAACCCACTGCTCCATCCCAGAACTTCTCCCCTGAATGCCTCCCACCTCTCCTAACCCAATGAACTTTTGCCACCCCCCCCCCCCCCCCCACTCCCAACTCTGACATGCTTCCTGAAGTACATATATCCAACCACAAAGGACATCCCACTATAGCAGGCCACTGCACTCCTACAGAGAGAATATCTACCCTTTCTTCAGCCTATTAGCCGTAATCTACCCTTCTGCAGAAAAGACATTAATCATTTCCTCTATTTGTTTTTCACAGTGCCTGTACCTTCCTCACCTGGTACCCCCGCTTGTCAATGTCAATGCATCAGTGCCACCTTTCTCTACAGTCTCTTTGCAAAGACAAAAACAAATTCTGAGGGGGGGAGGGGGGAGGGGGGAGGGGGAGAGGAGGGAGAGTAGACAAAGCAAGCTCAGCCCACTGACTCTGAACACATGGGCTGCCAAAGAGTGAGGGTCAGTGACGAGAGAACAAGCAACGCTTACATCAAGCAGATCTGGCAGCACACCTACACTCACATCAACTTTTGCTCCACACAGCATTGGGAGTGCTCACTATTAGCTGCCGTACTGGCTGTCAACTGATACATATTGCATGTCTACAAAAGTAGTTAATGAAATCAAAATTTATAGTTTCATGTTGAGTAATGGTGCTTGCTGCTACTAATTCCATATCAGTATCCATAAACAATTAACATTTAAGAAGAGTCAGTAGGAAAACTTATATTGTAGAAATAGAAAGAATGATTAAAATTTTGAACATGTATTAACAAATGTTACGCTGAATTTTAAGTGCACATATATCATTCGGAATGGTAATGAGGACAGCCATTTCTATAACGATGTTTAAAAAAATGACATGTGACATGATTTGTACCCAGTACTTTCAGTATACCAGCTAAACAACTTATTCCCTCCACTACACAGTTGTTTCAATACTTGTGGTTCTTACTGTGCATTTAGTCATGCAATGGATCACAGGAAATAATTTTTGTTGATTACTGATAAATAATTGCAGGATGTGAAAATACTTGGGACCCTAACCTACACAACAGTGAATGTCCCAAAAAGTTTCCTTGCAAGGAAAAAGTACCAGGAATTCCTTAGATCAACAGCAGAGCTTTCTACATACACAAACAAAATGACCATTTCAAAGTAATTCATACACAGAATGTCAAACTGAAAAATTTTAATTGAAATCTCCCAGGATTATGTTTCAAAAATTTCTGAATTATTCTCACACTGCTGACTCTTGTTCCTGAGTACATCACTATTCATCATCTCACTGGCAGAGAGAGAGAGAGAGAGAGAGAGAGAGAGAGAGAGAGAGAGAGAGAGAGAGAGAGGGGGGGGGGGGGGGGGAACTTTATTTTTGCTGTTCTACTCACATCATTTAGTGACATTGTTAATTATTTTTCTTGCTCCACTCTGTGAAGTGCCACAGCTCGCTCTTTTCCAAAGAATGGAAAGTGTCTCTGGTGTTGCCTGGGATGGGTGAACTGCTTCATCATTCATTAATATACGTATTAATTTCGACAGAACACAACACGGCACAACAATCATTTCACAATGGCTACATATGCAAGATTCTATGTTATATTGCTGAGGCTGGCAGTGGCCACACACAGGACAAGAGCCAGTTGCAGTCTACCAACTTCAGCCACTTGATTAATGTGCTCAATATTGGGCGTGACCATCTCTGACAACAACACAGGCCAGGCAACGACGGGGCATGCTGTGAATGATGTCATCAATCTCATGTTGACGCAATGATGCCCATTATTCCTGCTGATCTGCTCACAAGTCTTGGAGAGTGGTTGGTGGATGCTCACTTGATGCAACCCATCTCCCTAGTGCATCCCAGTCATGCTCTATGGGATTCAAATCGAGAGAGCAAGCAGGCCAAGTCATGCGTGCAGTATCTTCTGTTACCAAGAAAACATCAGCAACCTATGCTCTATGAGTTCGAGCATTATTGTCCATCAGTACAAAGTTTCAGCCCACAGCACCTTGCAACACATGCACATGAGGTCCCAAGATCTCGTCACAGTACCTGACAGCAGTTAAACCTTGCCCACCCATCTGAACAATTTCATGGAGAGGTGTTCGAGTGGTCAACATAATCCCTGCCCACAGCATTAGGGATCCACCTCAATATCAGTCTCTTTCAACAATGTTTGGGTCCCGAGACTGTGTTCCATGTTCCCTCCCGATGCAAAATCCATCAAGAATCACTCTCCAGACCAAATCTCGACTCATCTGTGGAAAGAACATTGGCCCACTGTTCGACGGTCCAGGTGGCATGTTGACAACACCACTCTAGACATTCCCTTCTGTGAAGATGCATAAGAGGTACACTTACAGCAGCTCTCAGCCAATATAGGCCACTCTACCAAAGCCTTCCGTATACTTTTTGCCTCGATACAACACATCTAGCGGATGCCGCGAGGTCAGATGCCAGTCATTGTGTAGTACTAGGGCAGTACCATCGTGCACTTGCAGCCAAATAACAGTCCCCTCTTTCTGATGTCACATGTGCTCAGCCCTGCTCTGGTCTTCAGAATTGTGTTTCAGTCTCTATAAACTGTCGCCACATCCAACATACAACAAAATGATTCACGTTAAGCCATCAGGCACATCAGTTTGCGACTGTCTTGCTTCCATTCTTCCTAAGGTCTTCCACCGCAGTGTCTGGTAAGCAGCTTCTCTGTGCCATAATGCACCACCTGTGACTGTGTACACAGTGATTGTGGATCTGTGACAACACAGCAAACACAACCCCCATTTGATAGGTGCCCTGCACCATTGTTGGCGTAGTTGTCCATTGACCGGAACGCCACCTTCTGTGCAGAAAACGATAGTAGGGACATCAGTTAACATTTTGTATGAGTATATCATGAATTAGACACAGATTGGGGAAGTAGCAGTTTGTTGCTTTAATTTTGGACATGAGTACAGACGCAAGACCTGTCCCACACATCCTCCCCCTATCACCTGCACCTGTCCTGTCACAGGCATATCCTACATCATCAAAAGCACAGAGTGACCTGTGAAAGCAGCCAAGTGATCTACCAACTGAGATGTAACCACTAAGAGTCATTCTACAGGTGCGTGACCAACAACAAGTTCTCTGTCTGCATGAATTTCCACCCCCAAAAAATTGAACCACAGACAGCTGGGGCACCCAACTGTTGGGCATGCTGCCCAACATGATGTGCTTGACTTCAGTGACTGCTCCACAGCCTGTGCTGTCTAGCTTACTCTCACAAATATGAAGGTGGGAACTCTCCTTGCAACATATCTTTCATTTCCGTAACCCCATTGGCCTTGGTGTTTGCTAGTCCCTGTCCTCCACCTGCCTATCCCCTTCCCTGCTCCCAACCCAGCCCTATACATGCTTTCCATCTCACCAGCATCTGCATAGTCCTTTCCTCTTGTTTCCCCCCATTCCTCTTCACGAAGCTGCACCGAGCCCATTATCCTGTCCCTGCAACATTTCTGTGTCTTCCACAGGCAGCACTAGCATCTTTCCCCACTCCTACTCCGCATTCCCCCCCCCCCCTCCCCCCTCCCACACACATATGAGTATTCTTTACCTCCATTACCAACATAAGCAAGATCATCGTTCATCTCAGATGCTGTCAGAGTTGCACCTTAATACCTGGAAATGGCAGTAGCCCCATGTGTGTGAGGTGAGCTATGCACATGTGAATATAACAAAGGACTTACTCCCATAGCCAAATAATATCTACCAGTCTTATTCCAATATTCCTCTCTGCCACTCAGTGCCTCTCTATATGCTGAGTAGCAATTTATCCTTTCCATACATGATAGTGGAATTTACTTACTTAAATTCATAACTGAAATGCATATTTCTATCCCAAAAGTCTCATAAAAATGAACAAAAATAGTTAACAACTCATGTGTGTCTCATGAAATAAGAATTCACATTTACTTGTGTTTTGGGAAACTCCCCTTTCTTCTCAATGATATTTCAATATTTTATGTTGTAGCTCAATTCTTAATTCACTTTTCTTCTATGATCACTGTGACATCAAGTCATCCATTCACTGTAGTAAATATACAAACCAAGCACATTTTTCACTCTCCAGCAAGGTTGTGTCACGGTATTTTTTTAAGCGTAATGGTAAGGAGACTACAATCTCATTGCTAATGTAATTCCTAATTCCATAAAAGCAGATGGTATCACCATTTCCAATATGATAATGCTTGATCACATAGGAGTCACCATGGAACAAAGACACACTAGCAAAAAAGAACAGTGCACCACTGTGGAATTATCTGAATGGAACAGAAATTGGTAGGTGTGATGAGCATGTACGGACAAACAGATGATTACAGTTTCAGATAAACTGGATGATTTCTTCAAGAGAAGGAGCTTCACAAACTGAGAAAGGCAACAATGCATTGGTCTACCTCTGGCCCTTGTGCAAATAGTTATTCAGCTTTGCATTGATTGATAGAGTTATTGGATATCCTCCTGATGGATATCATCCCAAATTATTTTTAATTAGCATGTTAGATCACCAGAGTCCTTGCCAGTCAGAGGGGCCTGCCCATAATGCTCCAAATGGTCTCTACTGGGGAGAGATACAGTGACCTTGTGGCCCAAGGTACGGTTTGGCAAGCATGAAGACAAGCAGCAGAAACTCTTCACTACAAGCTGGCAGGCATTATCTTGCAGGATGGCTTGCCATAAAGGGCTATAAAATGGCACATAGAATTTCATCGACATACCGCTGTGCTGTAAGAGTGCCGCAGATGACAAGCAAAGGGGTCCAGCTATAAAAGAAATGGCACCCCAGACCATCACTCCTGGTTGTTGGGCTGTATGATGCATGACAGTCAGGTTGGTATACCACAGCTGTCCGGAGTGTCTCCAGATCTGTCTCTGCTGATCATCATCAGGAGGATTCGATTCTAAGTGGGAATGAAGACAAGTCTACTCCAGCCAATGAGATTCCAGGCTGAAGACATATCTGCAGATGCCCCCAGGCAGTGGTGGGATACCAACCTGACTGTTGCACGCTGTACAGCCCAGCAACCAAGAGTGATGGTCTGGTGTGCCATTTCAGTTCATAGCAGGACCTGTTTGGTTGCCACCTGCTGCATCTTTACAGCAGTATGGTGACAATATTCCATGCCCTGTTCTGTTGCCCCTCATGGCAAGCCATCCTGGGCTTACATTAAGCAAGATAATACCCAACCGACATGGCAAGATTTTCAACTGCTTGTCTTTGTACTGTAAACCCTATCTTGGGCAGGAAGTTCACCAGATCTGTCCCCAACTGAGAGTGTTTGGAGCATTATGGGCAGAGCCTCCAACCAGCTCAGGTTTTGATGATATGTGTGAGTGGACAGATTTGGCATGATACCCCTCAAGAAGACATCCAACAACTCTACCAATCAATGCCAACTGGTTAACCATTTACATAAGATGAACCTACACATTATTGCCTCGTTCAATTTGTTAAGCCCTTTTTATTGAATAAATCATCCAATTTTTCTGAAATTGTAATCATTTGTTTTCTTGTACATGTACATCATATCTATCGATTTCCACCCCATTTGGATAATTCCTTCATGGTCTCTCTCTCTCTCTCTCTCTCTCTCTCTCTCTCTCTCTCTCTCTCGTGTATCTTAAATAGCAAACAACTCAGTGCAGCCTGATCATCTAAACTCAACCCAACAGAGCAAGTTTGGTGTAATACAACTTTCACCTCCCTCCTCCCCCCCATACAAGCTGCACTGAAAGCAGCTTTTCCATAACGACATTCACATTCAACGGAGTTTACAGAATTGTTTTTCATGGAATTTCAGCCGTTACTGGAATAAATAGTGGTATATTTAACTGACATACCCATCTGGAATAGCTCAAACTCACTGGAAGTATAAACATAAATTTCTTGGGCAACACTGTTTCCATGCACAATTCATGATATGTTATATTTTATAATTTGGCTAAGTTTCACATCTAACAACCAAGTTTTTAAGTTTTATGATTTACACTGATGCAGGAAATTAATGTCACATTTACTGCTAAAGAAAAGTGAAAACATATTTGAATATTTTATTACACACTAACCACTGTAACACAAAATTAATAAATTGAATGAGCACCTCCCCCCCCTCCCTCTATACACACACACACACACACACACACACACACACACACACACACACACACACACAAAACCAGTGCCAATTTTAATTACTGAGGGAACTATTTTAACTCATATCCACAAGTGAGATGGCAGCTTACCTTTAGGGATGCTCCACTTTTAGCATCCAAATCAGCAATATAAGCCTCTTCAGGAAAAGCATCACGTCCAAATGGAGGTGGATAATCAATCTCACCCCATTTAGCACGGCATATGTAGTCTGCTGTTGCATCAAGCTTAGCAGCTAGATCCAGAATATAGATAGACTTCTCAGTAACAACTAAAGGATTTATTTCCAAGTACGTGAAGTAAAGTTCCACATACAGCTTATACAGTGATACAATAAATTGTGCTATTAATCTGAAATTAAAACAAATACAAAACATTTCACATATAAGTGTCTACTTAATTTTACATTTACCTTTTAGAACACAAAATAAACACAATATACAAGAGTTGGATGAAAATATGGAAGCACTGTGAGAAATGTATGCTTTAACATAAATGCAGATGCTAGCCAAGCTTACAGGTTGCACTGTTGTATTTCACCACAACCGGAACAGCATTTGTGCAACGTTGACCACATGTTGCAAATGTCAGTTACGGCAAGAACAGTGTTCTATGTAATTGGGAGTGCATTATGTCAGAGCTACATGAATTTAAAAGTGGGCAAATTGCTGATGTTCACATGGTAGACATTTTCATAGCCAAGGAACCCGAAATGTTTGGCATTTCAAGAGACATCATATCAAAGACTTACACTGCATAAAGGGAAGTGGAAAAACATCATCTGCTAAGTCACAATGCAGAAGTAAGTATGTGCTGAGTGATTATGACGGTCAGTTATTGGAGAGGATCATAGCAAAAAATAAGAGGACTACATGGCATTCCAGGGCCCCACTGTTACTCTGCAAGGTCATATTACTGCCAAGGATTGTGTGGCCATTTCGACCGATCAGGTCCATCACATGATACAATGTTTATCCCCTAATGCTGATGCTGTGGGCACTACAATGTATTGTCGCATCTCCCCTCAGCACCACAATCACCAGATCTCAACATTATTGACCCTTTATGATCTACTTTGGAGAGAAGGGAGAAGGGTGCATGATTGCTATCCACCTCCTTCACTGTTACCTGAATTGCCACTATTCTGCATGAAGAATGGTGAAAGATTCCCTCGAAAACCATATAGTATCTGCATTTATCCATCCTGACATGACTGGAAGCTATTTTGAATGCCAACAGGTTTCATACACTGTATTAGGCAAATTAATGTGTTTTGTGTTTGGTAGTTCCATATTTTTGTCCAACCACTGTATGTCTAGAATAGGCTTTGCGGGGTTAGGATGAACTATAGAAGGGCGGTTTTCAAAGTAACTTACACATTCCTAAGGCATTTTTTAACAAATCTGGTTACTTCTCAAAAATAAGTGCAAGGGTATGTCTAATGGCATCACCTGAAAATATAAAACTGTTTAGTACTATCTACAACGAAAGATTTTTCTTTGGTATGTTAAAATGTAGCACACAGTAGCAACAAAGTTAATTGGGCGAGTTCAACACTGGTATACTTTAATTGCAGTAGCTCTTAAACACTTCACCAAGTACAGGCATTAGCCCTCCAGATTTGGTGATCTGTTAGTCACTAAAGACCAATAAATATTTTCATTGCCTTAAATCACTTAAACACTAAGCACAGATTGTCAATACACACAGTGTGTTTTCATAACAATTTCTTGTAGATACTACATGCACATGACCACGTTTACAGGTTGACTGTGTATTCAGAATTCAGAGATCATACAGTGCATTTAGGTTAATGAACATATTATTGCAATTAACATTTCATTTCCAGAACCATGATCAATTTCTTACAATATAGTTCCATGAAATAGCATGAGAGCCACATAACATTGAAAATTTATGTCCCAGTGAACTTTTCATAGATACAGATTAAAATTCTCATTCACAATTATACTTAACACAACTTTTCTGGTCTTGTGAATATGAGCATATATAGTTGCTTTCATACTAAAGCTATCCCCACCAGAAATAAACTATGGGCTTTGCACAGCAGCAAAGACTCTGTAAAGCAGTCCACAAGTCAGAAATGTAAAATAGAAAGATGGACAACAACAATGATACTGGAAACAAGAATTTAGTGATGTGGACTAAGAATGATGGAAAAGAACAAATAAACTAAAGAAAAGGCTTGAGGATAACAGAAGCCTCATAATGTAATATGTGGGAAGGGGGATGTGGAAGAAACACAAGAGACAAGGGGAGAAGGAAAATAAGAGAATAGAAGGTACAGAACAAAACAAGATATCAACAACAGCAGGAACTAGGTCACTGACAGAAACCAAGTAACACCACAGAGCAGTTATTCACCGGCCAAGTACCGAGTGCTGCGTAAGGAAAAAGAATCAAAATCGCCAGTGTGGCTTATGGTTTCTAGAGTGTGGGTCATGTTCTTTGGTAGTAATCTACTTTTATACTTTTATTAATCACTGCTGTGTCTATTCATCCATGGCACCAACAACCATGCTCTCTAAGCCTTGTCACACAGTACCACCACCATCATCATAATCTAATCACTTTTTCCTACAGACAGTTTAGTAGTTGCTACATGAACACTGCAAGCTGGACAGTTGTTTGATACCAGTAAGTATACAGACTGAGGCAGCTAAGACAGGCCACGCCAAATATATCCAGAATGAATAAATATATTGAGGTGTGGTTTTTGCCAAATTATGGTGGATAATATGGTGAATTTACTGGTGTTCACAAGCAATTTATATCATATATAGTCTTTGGATTATGACAATAGCTTTGTTTTTTTTTCCATAATGGAACTATATACTTTTTTCAGTGGCATTTGAAAGAAACTTCTTACAGAACTTCAACAACATACCCTGTATGGGACTTGATCAAATAACATCAAGGTAACAGCATCTTAAACCACTATCCCACTGTCAGGGGGAGAGGTTCCACAAATGCCTGCCCTATTATGCCAAATGTAAGCAAACACATAACTCAGCTCCAGTTCCTTTTTTTATTATCGGGCCTGTCATATCAAGTGCTCAAAGTGTTGACCCTGAGTACAGCTATGCACTATAAAGCAATTCTGGAGACACAATACAGCATACTGAATTTTGTGTAGAGCTCAGTGTACCACAGGCCTGTTTTATAAGGCATTTCATGTCTTCAGGGGTTGTCAATGTTTCCTAACAGACCTCTTGTTTGAATTTTTGTTACAGATAAAAGTATCGAAGTGTGCAACTTTGTGTGTGTGTGTGTGTGTGTGTGTGTGTGTGTGTGTGTGTGTGTGAGTGAGAGAGAGAGAGAGAGAGAGAGAGAGAGAGAGAGAGAGAGAGAGAGAGAGAGAGAGCGGCTGCATGTAGACCACTTTGTGTTTCCTGAGTGACCATTCCCATGCTCTCTTAAAAATGGTGTGTTATTACAAGTGTGGAATGGGAGTGATATCCATCATGTTGGTATCACACAGATTGCCTTATGACCAGTGGGATATCTTCCGATAACTGCAGCAGCAGTACATCTTAAGAACTCGAGATACTGGGGTGTATTTAGATTCTCATCAATCAAACAGGGAACATTGATATGGGTCTTGAGTAACATGCACCAAACATTGATAGGATGAGAGCTTTGTTTTTATCCACTTCTTTGAGTCAGTTTGGATTTTCAACTGATGATTAGTGCACATATATTGTGAAGGCTGACTTGCCCATGTAAACAATGCCTCTTCCTTAAACAAAATTTTGCATAGATACACCGCATTACTTTGCACTTTCCACAGATACCACCTGGAGAACTATAACCAATTTTGCAAGTCAATGCCACGAAGCTGTAGATGCAGTGAAATGTCAAGAGGAAATGCAATGGAATGTAGTGTTCACAGAACACTCATTTGGTTGATCCCTCCATACTTTCAAGATGACATGGCATGCATTGTGTTTTACTGCTGCTAAAACATTAGTTTCATTTCTTTCATCAGTTGCTCTCCTTTTTCCTTGGCATATTTTACTCTCCACACTTCCAGTTTCTAGAATTTTTTTTTTTTTTTTTTGTTATGTTTGCAAAGACAGATCGTGAGTGCTTGATACAATTTGGATACTCTTCAGCATGCAACCATACCACTGTTCTAATAGTTTGGTGACATTTACCATAATCGATATTAACTTTTTTGTTGTCATATACATTGTGAATGTCTCAATGGCTTTACGAGTAAGTTATCTGATTGCTACAACAGCAGAAGACAGACTGATGGGCTTCAAGCACACAGGTAAACTCAAGAACCATACCTGAGTTACGTGTTTGCTTACATTTGGTATAACAGGACAGACGTTTGTGAAAGCACTTCTCCTGATGACAGGATAGTGGTCTATGACACTGTTATCCCATACATGTTATGTTGTTTAAGTTCTCTTAGAACTTCCTTTCACACAAGAAAGCATATAGTTCCGTTACAAAATTAAATCCAGTGTCATAATTCAGCAATTATAAACAATAAAATCTGTGAACAGCAGGAAATTTGCCATATTGTCCACTATAACTTGGAAAAAACCGCATCTCAATGTACTGGGTGGTTATAATTAAAGAGCAGCTCCTCACAGAGGTGCCATGTGGGCTGTAATTATCGTGTGGCAATGAAACTTGGTTGATATTCTAATGCATTAGTGTGGAACCAGTTTACACTGGAAAAAAAAAATAGTTCCAATTTTGGCCACCATGGGCAAATCTGGTACTGTGAATGCAAGATACACGCACAGAAATGTTTGCATACATAATGGATTAGGAATGGAATATGAGCAGCATCAAACAAATGATAAAGGCATAATGATGATTTTATTATTAACTGTCAGTTTCACCATTTGTTCAATATGAACACCAGAGATGTCAACGAGATGCCGCATCCATAAAACAATATGATCAACAGTTGTTCACAGCAATTCCAGTGGAATCTCGGCAACGTGTACCTGTATACTGGCCTCCAGTTCAGGTAGTGACTGAATGTGTCCCTGGTAAATGTGTTCTTTTAGATATTCAAGAGCCAAAGGTCACATGGATTCAGATCAGGTAGTCCTGCATGTCATGTTCTGGTAACCCTCTGGAAGGTTGTGTTAAGCAGATGGCCTAGCATAAAAATGGGGGTTTATATACAGTTGTGCTTTTCCAAAGCAGGTATCACATGCTGTACAAGGAGTCTCAATAATGTGCAGGTGTCATGGTACACCTGCCAGGCCCCCTGGGTGTATTATCTTCAAAGAAGAATGGACTGAGAATAAACGTGCTTGTGAGTCCACAGCCACACAGTAACATACGGTGAGTGCAATTTCTCTTGGTTGACAATACACAGTTTAACAGTACCCCAAATTCAGCATTTCTGTGTATTCACTACACTCTGTAGTGTAAAATATGCCCCATCACTCCACAACATATTCCTCAGTCACAGGTCAACAACTTCGATCTGTGCCAGAAACCAAAGAGCAAATTCAGAATGTTGTTGCATATCATGAGGTTTCAGTTGCTGCACTGTTTGTATCTTATGCAGGTACCAGTGTAATATAAAATGCAAAATTTTCAGCACTGTTGACTAGTGGATGGACAGTTGTCACGGTACTGTATGAGCACAAGCAGCATGGACAGTTACAGCAACAGCAACCTTATCAGTAACTTCCATTGGGATAGGAGGCCTTCCTCTTCAAGGTGCCATACCAAGCTCACCTTTGTTTCCAAATTTCATTATCATCTTCTGTGAACCACTTAGCAACATCGGGCCTCTCCTCAGACCTTTCAGTCAGCAATACTTTCTCAATGCAGCACTGTACTTGCTGCCATTCACATACAACAGTTTCACTAACAGTGCACAATCTCTCCTCTATAGCCATACTGTTCACTCACATTATGGCTTGTCAAATGACAGTGTGGATGTCATATCATCATACAGTGTACAATGCAAGATTTGCACCTGGTGATCACAATTGGAACTAATAGTAATTCCAGCATAAATCCATTCTGCATTAATGCATTAGCACATCTACCAAGTTTCACTGCCATATGATAATTACAGCCCACTGTGAGTATCTGCTGTTTAGTTATAACCACCCAGTATTTACTCATTCTCCAAATATTTTGGGTGGCCTGTCTTAGCTGACTCAACCTGTATCATATGGGTTGTCTCACAAGTGGCTTTCCATCAGACACAGTAAATTTTGCTAGTCATGTGGATGTAATAGCATATGGTAAGGATAATTCACCCCTTGTGATCTAGATTTATAACAGAGCACAGAGTTTTTAAAGACAGAAAAGTCTCATTCTGCAATGTCTGAGGTGTGAAGATGTTGGAGGAATAAGAGAAAAAATGGTACAAGCATGATGAGTATACAAAATATCTCCGTAAGAATGATAAACAAGCCTGTGAATGATATGATTCAAGATTAGGTTTAACACCAGAATGAATCTCAAAATGGGGATTCCTATGTAGTTTTCCATTCATATTATGATTGAAAAAAATTAAGTCTTTAGCTAGTGCAGTCTGAATTTTGTGTGCTGATTCTTTTAGACAATGTAAGATTCAGCAGGGAAGGAGAATCACTGTAAACTGAATCATACCGCAACAGAACTGCTGTCTTTCCTGAGTGTGAAAACATGAAGAAAGCTGGTAGCCTGTATGCTGGCTTCCAGTGTAGCTCAATCTAGTTACAGACACCTCCAGAGAACACTATATGTACTGTGCGCTGGCTCCCCATGTTGTGAATAGTCCCCTCTTGTTGCAAACAGCTGTGTGCAGGCAGAAGTGGGTGCTGTACATACAATCCATTCCCTCCAGACTGGAGAGAGTTATAGATCTCATTGCAGGTTCAAAATATCAATATGTTAGCAACATTTTGTATGGAGTAACATATGACCTAGTGTGAACAAAATGTAAACTCACTGTGATTCATATTTTTCATTGCAAATTATCAGAATTTTGTATTATGAGTTACTTAATTTCAAAATATTGCAATAATTATGGCCATTAACAAAAACATAGGCAGTTCACCATAAAGCTTCTATATGAGGCTGCAAGGTGTGAAAGACTCAAATTTTTACCGAACAGTACCGTATTTACTCGAATCTAAGCAGCACTTTTTTCCGGTTTTTGTAATCCAAAAAACCGCCTGCGGCTTAGAATCGAGTGCAAAGCAGGCGGAAGTTCTCAAAAATGGTGGTAGGTGCCGCCACAACTAACTTCTGCCGTCAAATATATGTAGCGCTACACAGGCATGCTTTGTAGGCACAGACATAAATACTGGCGCCAAAACCTCTGCATCAGTAAATAAATTTAAAAAGAAAAAGGTGCAAGACGAGCTTTTTTTTCTCCGCCCCGAATTTTGACCACTGCATTTTCATACATTATCCAGCGAAGTAAACACAAATTCCGTATTGTTCATCTTCGAATGTAGCAGACTTTCAATGTACTACGAAAATCCGACTGGCAAGACTGTTAGGGATGTTTGTCAATATGGCCAACTCTACGTTCTGAATTTTTTTCCTACCTGTGAGAAGAGATGGTTGCTAATAGGAACCTGATGAAATGTGAATCACATGCAGTATTCTCTTCACCATAAGAATAATATGAATATAAACATTTTGCCATGTATTCTTTCGTGTTTGCTGCTATCTCATTTAAATCCTGTCTGCCTAATAAACTACGAAACTAGAGTGAGACAACAGCAAACACGGAAGAATATACGTATTGTGTCATGTTTATATTCGTATTATTCTTATGCCTAATAGTGATACAGTCAGAAATGAAGCACGGCAACTGACTAGATTTTCAAATCTAAGATGACTCTAATTTCTGTGAAGAATTTGATGTACTAAAGAAGCGGCCGCAAACATTTTCAAACGGAGAAAATTTTTTGCCTAACTCTTGTTCAGAACATGTTCTATCATACACAGTCTATTATTTGGTTCTTGTAGATCATTATCAAAGAAAGCAGCAGTGTAAGTAACAACAAATAGCAGTCTCTTGCCATTGTTTCGCTAATGAAATGATTCCTCCCCCCCCCCCCTTTTTTTTTTTTTTTTTTTTGGTAAGCGGCAGTAGCGCGCACAAAAGCAAGCCAGGCCACGAGCGGCGACAGGCCGTACACGCACTATCAGAATGCGACAAACAATGCATGACGCAGTACAGTAATGCATTTTCAGCTTAGAGTGACGTAAACACCTATAACAAAGAAAACGGCACTTATCAGATCAAAGCAAAATAAGCAGTTGATTCAAACCAGACGAAGAACATGAAAAAGGAAGGGTACCCATATAACTACGGACGGAGCGCCTGACGCATAGCAATGGCTACCTGGTAAAGCTTAACTGCTAAGCTTACGACTCGAACCAAACTACTGTAGCTGTATCGTCATTCATTCGACCTAAGTTGTGTCTCGTATTACAATGGACCAACTTTGTTTTGATTTGGAGTTGCGGCCTAAAACTTTTCTCTCCCCTTGAATTTTGAGTCTCAAATTTCAGGTGTGGCTTAGATTCAGGAAATTATTTTTTTCCTTTATTTCGAGTCTCATTTTTCAGGTGCGGCTTAGATTCGAGTGCGGCTTAAATTCGAGTAAATACGGTAGGCATAGCATGATGGTAAAGAGAGTGAAGCCATTGTTTTAAGGGACTCATCATAGCAAAAAGAGCAACAAAGAATAAAGAACAATGGCTGTTGGCAAAGAATTAGAAAACTGTGAAAAATGACACACTGCCAGATGGGAAGTGTGATTACATAGTACACAAATGGATAGTAGGAAAGTACACAATACAAGGCTTGGAAAGCATTTTTTTTTTTTTTTTTTGGGGGGGGGGGGGGGGGTACTACAACAAGTGAGAAGAAAAAAAATGAACCAAAAAGATACAAATACCAAAACATAAAAACAGAAACAATCTATCTAGCACAAATAATAGAGAGAAAGCAGTAGATAAGACAAGATAGGTAACAATGAAGATGGTCACCATAAGGAAACCACAGGAGCAATAAAACCTATTAAAAAATAAATAAAAGCCTCAAGACAGAAAGAACAACCCATTTAGCAGGTGACAAAAGTAGTAAGATCTCCTTAGCTGTGGCAAGAAAGAGGCTATGTAAGTATTAGAGAGCAAAATCACAGTGTACTTCTCTCTCCATGGACATTGGGTTCTGGGTATCGTACAACTCCTACACTTGCTTTCTCTGTTTTGCAAAATAGTTCCAAAAATTAGTTTTTCTAACATATTTTCTTAAATGTATCAGCTTGCTATTACCTGGTAAGTAGAAGCTTCCCTGATCACTTATTAGTTTGGACCAAAAATTCATATTTTGTGACACATGTGAAATAGATGCAAATTCTGCCTCAAAATGCGAAAACGCAAAATTATTTAATACTATTATTTCATAGTGACTTGTATCCAGATGAACTATTTTATCACTGATAGTGTGAAATAGCTTTATTTTCTGCATATAAATATCGAAAATGTAACCAGTTTTCAGTTACTGGTATTATACACCACCTGACAAAGCCCAACTTAAAAAAATTATGTACTTACGAACCTGTTTGCAAGATAAAAAGTGCACAAATGTAACAGTGTATTAACACATTCAATGCTCTGGTGCCATGAAAATTGTGGGCAGCTGAATGGTTCATTTAAGATACACACTACATAATGCAACATTACTCAACCATTCGACCTAGCATTTTATAACAAAGGAACACAAACATTTGTTTGTTAGCTAAAGTTCAAAAGTTGGCACAATGCAGACACTTAACATGGCAAATTAGGAGGGGTATGTTTTGAAATAAGGTTGCATGGAAAACTGCTAGAGGTCGAGCCTGAACTACATTGTTAACAAAGTTCTACCAACTTCAACAGGCAAGTCATTGTGGTAGCCATTACTGAATGCTTTGTATTGTACGTTGCTCATTGTTTTCTCTTCTTATTTTGAAATGAGTGTAGCAACTGATCCTTGTCAATCACCATTTTCGATTATGACCCTTGCAACACCAGAAGAGATCAGCAATCCCGTGACAGTGCGACGTTCTGCTTTCGCAGATGACACGTGCAAACTGCTGCACTGGGAAAGGGAGGCAGGGCTTGTTTCCCCATACTGTTCCTCTCCCCTCTGGTGATTGAAATTCTAGTTTGCTTAGGCTAGTGGCCATCCACAACTATATAGTGCTCACACTCTGTGCTATAGCAATATGAAAACAAAATCTGTCATGGTTTTCAACTGCTCTGAAATTCTTTCCTGAACATTAAAACAGTTACTTGCGGTTATACTTCTATGCTAAGTGTCTTGTCAGTTCTATCAGTAGTATCATCAAGCACTGTCACACAGCTATGAATGCCCATAAAAAGTTGAAATTAATAGTCTGCCGCAAAGACAAGTAATGTCCAAGACACTTCACCACTGGGAAAATGCTGCTTCTTTTCCACAGAACAACCATTTTTGAAAGCTTACACATGGCCAAACGAAGAAAATAAAGACCATTTTGAAAAAAAAAAAAAAAAAAAAAAAAAAAAAAAAAAAAAGCTTTTGAAGTTTTAGCAAAAGCAAAAATTTCAGTTATGAGGGTTCCAATTAGCACATTTTTTAAACAATCAGTTACAAAGCACTAAGGCTTCCTTTGTGTTCACTCATGTAGTGTGACAAGGTTTTAAATTTGTGCATCTAATCATTTATTTTTTTATTTAATATAGATGCGAATTTCAAATATATATGCAAAAAAAAAAAAAAAAAAAAAAAAAAAAAAAAAAAAAAAAAAAAAAAAAAAACCCTATTTTTTTATATATATTCAGTTTTGGTAATCTATTCTTTTACCACTTTTTGTCTTCACATTCACTGCATTTCTACTCAACTATTAGATTTTTAGATCTTTGAGCCACATATCCGAAACTCTTCTGAAAAAATTTTGATCTATGCACCTCATACCTCAAAGTCGAGTTTCTTTACAGTTTTTGAAAATGAGACTTAAACCTTTGAGGCATACTTACTCTTTCTTTTCCTGGTTTACATTTGTCAGTAATGTGCGTTTGATATCATCAAGAGAAACTTCTTCATTCACTGGGATATCTAACTTTAGTGCTTTAGCATCAACGTCTCCAATGTCAACACCACCTTCATGGTGGAAAAGTATTGTATCTGAATAACGATGTGAGTAAATACAAACATAAACTTCTTCTTCCTGTGGAGAACAATTAAAGCACGAGTTAAATTTTTGCTACAACTGACAGAGTTCAGATGTTAGTAGTACACATTACTTCCAAAGGGTAAAATGTCATATGCTACTGGGTTGTGGGGTGAAGCTGTAGGTGAACAAGGGAGATTTGTACTTTGTGGGTCTCCTGTTGAAATAAGCCTGGATGAGTGCATGGTTTCACAGAACACAATCTTACTTTACCATGTGTACAAGTATTCCATTCAATTATCTTACAAAATTCCAGTCAACTCCCACTCAAACCCAAGAAGAATGTTGTGGTTACAGCTGTAGCTGTTCAACAGTTGAAGCGTGTGGTCGAATGTAGCAAAATCAGTGCTCCTACAGCAAGCAAATGGGTAAACTGACAGAGTGGCATTTTCTGTGTAAAACAGATAATGCACTTGGTGAACCATACTTCACAGTCATAATTCATACAAAATTTGAACATTCATTTAATGTAACATCTGAGCACAGGTAGAGTTTTGTCTATCTCTATTAAGATAAACTGGAGAAACTTATACAATAGAACAGAGAAAGGTTGACAGAGGAAGACATTCTGGAAACTTCAATCTTCTACAACATACTGGGAGGTATTTATTTTCTGAACTTTTCTGTAAGTGAACACTCCAGAAAAGTCGTGTTACTGGATAGATGTGCAGTTCACTCTTAACAGAACATGTGCTGAGAAATCAGACATGAATGCAAGATACGTAATGTACATTTGTGTGTTGTACACTGCTTTGAGTAATCACACAGAAAACATGAGTAGTACTGAAAAGCAATGCCTCTGAATCCCTTATGTGAAAAATGTTGAACCATTTGAAATAAAACAAATGTTATTAACATCCTACATCTTTATTTCTCAACATTGTCATCCTGGTCATGCACATATTTCTCCCACCAAGAGACCAGTTTGTTGATACCGTTGCTACAGAATGTTTTAAGTGTGTTGATGGAGCCACAACCTCACCTCTGCTTGCACCACTTCATCACTATCAGAGTGAAGTCCTTAGAGGTGTTCTTTAAATTTTGGAAACAGATGAATATCAGATAGGACCAAGTTAGGACAGCATGGAGGATCATCGATGACAGTGAACCCAAGGTGTCGGATTGTTGCACATGTCACAGCACTTGTGAGTGTTCTGGTATTGTCAGGCTGAAGGAGTGTGTGCTACCTGTGTGGACAAACTTTTCAAATTTAAAATTGGATTACAGCAAGTCGTTTCGCATGTACCTACATAGTTTAGTTACACACTGTCATGTTACATGCTACAATTCAGGGCCCTTAGTGACAGAGGGCTACAAATATGTAGATATGAAGGATAAAGATGTAGAATGTTAAAAACGATTGTTTTCTTTAATGCATTCAGATGCATTACTTTTCAGCATGCCCTCTTAACTATTAACCAGGAGGGTCTCAACAGAAAACATGAAATTAAACTGATACGTCTTTAAAACTTAGTTAATGATGTATATAAACTAAAAGAAAAATAAAACACTTAACTTCATCAGTTTCAAATCTGGATCAAAAAGAATGATGGAAAGTACATGCAGTGGTTGTAAAAATATAGCTTGGAAGCTTATTTCTGGATGCATTATGTTTTGTAATTAAAATCTGTTTGAGAGACGAAGCACAAAAGTTTAAAAAAATAACAAATACTGTGTCAATTAAACAAAAATTATACATAATCCTTTATCTATGATGCACAAAAATTACCTGAGCATCTATATTTTTTTATTTTATTCTTTTTTTAATTTGTGTCTATGATAGGACAATTTATTCAGTTTAAGTGCTTGAAATGTGTTTGTAAATTTTCAAAAAGTGTTCCAACACAAACACTTCTTGTCTTCAAAGGTTGCCTGTACACAAATTACTGTGCTAATGCACAAAAACAATGGAGTATTCATTTCATGTGTTCATTGCGGAAAATTAAAATCAAACAGCACTGTATCGAAGGAAGCTCAGTTCCAGTCAGTCATCTTCTTCCAGTGAAGAATAAGCAATTCAAAACTCACTAATAAAAACCCGATGCATGTATTACAAATAGGCAACATGTTCCACTGTGAATAAGTGTTCAGTTTTACAAACTGTAATACACAAGTAATACAGGTGGCTACTGAAACCAGTCCCTATGATCAGCAGACAGTGTCACTGCACCATGGAGTAGATGTTGCAGGTTTGAATCCCACATCAAGCATAGGAATGCCATTACTATGATCAGTTCTATTCCTGCACACATCAAATATACATCTGATATTTGCAAATATGACAAAGAAGAAAAGCTATTGACACATTGCCATAATCTGTCCAAACAAATGTCATTGAATCTTCTTAACAACTAGTGACCTGTCTGTAAGGCTATGCAGCTGAATGCCACTGTTTAGGAAAGAGAAAAAAAAATAAAGTTTAGAAGTGGAGTGGAAAATTTAATATAACTGATTAATACAAATGGCACAATATCAGAGTAATCTCATATATGGCCAGTACATTTTATTTACTTGCATGCAATGTAACATTGCACTCTTGGACTACAAAAACACCATAATGAACCCATAACATCTCTTAATGACAATCACATGGTATAATCTGTTCCGGATCAAGAAGTAACCAATGATGGTGGATTAAAAATATTGACTTAACCACAAACACATTTATTCATTTTTTAATTACTGCAGTTGGGAATACAAGCATAACAATACATATGACGAGAAGGAATTGCAACTGCTACGATGAATCTGTTTTATCACTTTCAGAATGCCACCTTACAAATTATGCTGAAACATTCTGTACAGCTGTAATTCTTAGTCACAAAGACAATTTTATTAACTCTTTGTATTTGCCATAAAAATCTGAGTGAAACATACAGCAAAGGTAGCCAGAGTAGACTATACCAAATCAGCACACAACAGTCCATGTATCACTCACGGGGCTGAAAGAAATAATATCAATCTATAAATAAAAGTACGATTTCAATATTGCAGTGTTCTTCTCAGGAATGCAGAAAAGAAAAAATTATGAACAAAAATTGCTTGTTGTAACTGTTATACAAACAATAACAAAAATCAAGCACCAACATTTCCAAAGATTCAAAAAAGGAAAAAGATAAGAAGGTAGCAGCATAAATGAGGGAAAGTTGGAAGCGTGTGTGTGTGTGTGTGTGTGTGTGTGTGTGTGTGTGTGTGTGTGTGTGTGTGTGAACAATATAGGCGAACATCACATGTCCCTTCACTGAAGGCAATTACAATGATTTCAAGTACATATTTTTTCAATTAAACCATGTTATGAAACCAGAGACTTTGTGGTGTCAAAAGAGTAACATCCTGCTGCCTTCCATTTTCTAGTGCGTGCCTTCCATTTTCTGGTCCGTACACAAGGAGAGACAGGCAAATTGTCGGTGACTGTTGTTTTCAAAAATTAAGATGATTTTTATATCAGTTTCATGGCCTTTACCATTCACATCTACTATTTATGATAAAGTTCTTTATTTTAAATTACAATAACAGTTAAGATCAGATTAAACATATGGAAATTCAAGTTCTCAGATTACAACCTCTGTATCAGCATGACCAAGATGGTAGTGATGGCAGTCAAGAGAGATGGACATCCCGCAACTGTGTAACTAGCTGACCATCATGTAGAGTGTATAGACAGTTTTATGTACCTCAGAAGAATAATCCCCAGAGATAATTTGATTAGACAGTAGTTCAGCAACAGAATGCAAAAGGGTGCTGAACTCTAACAGTAAGTGAAAACTCCTTTACAGGATGACAAGATTCCAGGGAACGCAAAACTAGTGACACCCATGGGCTACTTCGTACAAATATCAAGGCATGCGCCCCCACAAAGAGAGAGTCACTGAGGCTCCAGGCATCAGAGATGAAATTCCTTGGATCCACCATCCTGAAAACTAAGATGGATAAGTTAAAGAATGAGGAGGTGAGGAACAAAGCCAGAATCAAGACATCCCTTTTACATAGAATCAGCACATACAGACTATGGTGGTACGGGCATAAGGTTGGAGACTACAAGCCTGAATAAATTTGAAATGAGAGTTGTAAGGAAAACGTCCCTTACGAAGATCAAGAACCCAATGCTTTGACATGATCAAGAAAGACCTCACTGCTAGAAGGGATGATGCTCTCCATGACAGATTATACATGAAAAGAAGAAAGTTGAAGAAGCACATGAACAGTATGCAGGAAATTGGAACTGTATATCGATGATGATGATGAAGATGATGAACAGGTTAGAGGGTTCTTTCCAGCCTTTTCTAACAGAAAAAAAAAAGAGTTCACTCCGATAAGTTTATCAGTATAATTTACAAATTAATTTAATCACATCATGAAACATTTTCCTCATATAAGAAGACTGTGTTAGGATGTGGATAAGGCATTGCATAAACCTTCCTACAAATTTGTTTAAAACTATAAAAAAACTAAATAAAAATAAACTGGATGGTTTTAATCAGACAATGAAGTCTTTTTATTTACTGAGTAACAGCAACAAGTGAGGATGCATATCTCATTTACTTAAAATACTTACTGGTTTATGAAGAATGAATGGCTCAATGATGAATGTTCTTAATTTTCCTGTAGCTTTTCCTATTACTTGGTCTACACCCAGCCGAGCTGTAATCCATTCCTTCACTGCCTCAAAATCTTTATTGACAGTAATGAGCCCAAGTTTGCCTCTACGTTTGATAAGCTGGTCAGGTTTTGCTACCAGTTTCTGCAATTAAAATAAAACTACTGAAGATTAAATTCACATAAAAGTACATAAAATACAATAAACTGAAATGAAAATAAAACAGTTAGTTATAGTTCCAAGGGAAATATATAGGTACTATGCTTGCATAACTTTCACAAAAACTTTATCAGCACCTTATTAACATTTATCAGCATCTTATTAAAAACTAAATTAAAATACAAGCTTCTGGATACTCAAAAGGGAAGTATTTATGTTAACAGTATCATAATTTAGTAATTTTACACTCCTGGAAATTGAAATAAGAACACCGTGAATTCTTGTCCCAGGAAGGGGAAACTTTATTGACACATTCCTGGGGTCAGATACATCACATGATCACACTGACAGAACCACAGGCACATAGACACAGGCAACAGAGCATGCACAATGTCGGCACTAGTACAGTGTATATCCACCTTTCGCAGCAATGCAGGCTGCTATTCTCCCATGGAGACGATCGTAGAGATGCTGGATGTAGTCCTGTGGAACGGCTTGCCATGCCATTTCCACCTGGCGCCTCAGTTGGACCAGCGTTCGTGCTGGACGTGCAGACCGCGTGAGACGACGCTTCATCCAGTCCCAAACATGCTCAATGGGGGACAGATCCGGAGATCTTGCTGGCCAGGGTAGTTGACTTACACCTTCTAGAGCACGTTGGGTGGCACGGGATACATGCGGACGTGCATTGTCCTGTTGGAACAGCAAGTTCCCTTGCCGGTCTAGGAATGGTAGAACGATGGGTTCGATGACGGTTTGGATGTACCGTGCACTATTCAGTGTCCCCTCGACGATCACCAGTGGTGTACGGCCAGTGTAGGAGATCGCTCCCCACACCATGATGCCGGGTGTTGGCCCTGTGTGCCTCGGTCGTATGCAGTCCTGATTGTGGCGCTCACCTGCACGGCGCCAAACACACATACGACCATCATTGGCACCAAGGCAGAAGCGACTCTCATCGCTGAAGACGACACGTCCCCATTCGTCCCTCCATTCACGCCTGTCGCGACACCACTGGAGGCGGGCTGCACGATGTTGGGGCGTGAGCGGAAGACGGCCTAACGGTGTACGGGACCGTAGCCCAGCTTCATGGAGACAGTTGCGAATGGTCCTCGCCGATACCCCAGGAGCAACAGTGTCCCTAATTTGCTGGGAAGTGGCGGTGCGGTACCCTACGGCACTGCGTAGGATCCTACGGTCTTGGCGTGCATCCGTGCGTCGCTGCAGTCCGGTCCCAGGTCGACGGGCACGTGCACCTTCCGCCGACCACTGGCGACAACATCGATGTACTGTGGAGACCTCACGCCCCACGTGTTGAGCAATTCGGCGGTACGTCCACCCGGCCTCCCGCATGCCCACTATACGCCCTCGCTCAAAGTCCGTCAACTGCACATACGGTTCACGTCCACGCTGTCGCGGCATGCTACCAGTGTTAAAGACTGCGATGGAGCTCCGTATGCCACGGAAAACTGGCTGACACTGACGGCGGCGGTGCACAAATGCTGCGCAGCTAGCGCCATTCGACGGCCAACAGCGCGGTTCCTGGTGTGTCCGCTGTGCCGTGCGTGTGATCATTGCTTGTACAGCCCTCTCGCAGTGTCCGGAGCAAGTATGGTGGGTCTGACACACCGGTGTCAATGTGTTCTTTTTTCCATTTCCAGGAGTGTATTTGTAAAATTTTAATGGTGTTTCTGTAATTCTACATGTCTATGGAATTCTTTTTTAATCACACAAAAAAAAAGAGAAGAACAATGTTAGGTTTCCTTGGGGGCTACCCAAACAAAATCCCACATTTTTTTATCGGGGGAAAATGATTTATTATTATTATTATTATTATTATTATTATTATTATTAATGATAAAGATGACAATAACAATTATTGCTGTTGCTGAATAATTTTGGTAACATTGTGGCACATTAGATATTACATTACGCATTTCATGATTTGTCAAACTGGTAATATCTTGAACACTGACAGGCATACAGATGTAATATTTTTATGTGGCATAGCATGACATGCATTTTTTCATTTTTTATCTGGAAAAATTTCAACAACATGTGAATATATGTATTCTGGCCCACGTAGTTTGCACTCCTGCTCCTCATTTACTGCTGGCATAAATCATTGCCATAATATTCCTTACCGCATTAATGTCACAGCAAATTTTACAAGCAAGTTTTTTGTCTTGCTTTAGTCCTTAACATATTCATACTTGATTACAGTTTACTTACAATGTACTCACATAGTTACAGTAAAAACATTTTCTAAACAGAAATATCATAATTTATCTCTATACAGCTCAAAAAAAAAAAAAAAAAAACAGGAAAAAATTGATGAAGGACACACCTCAGTCAGAAGCCATGGATGTTTGCTTCGTAATTCGTCCCAGTTTGTGCTCTCGTCAACTGATGCAAAGCGACAGAAAGATGCAGCTGTCCCACTTTGAAGATGGTTATTTATTAATTGTTTTCCTGTTGCTTCTCTTATTGCTTTGGCTGACATTGTGCAGATTTAAATCTATAAAGAAGAAATGAGTACTTTCATTATATATCACTGCACATAACATACAACAAGTTTGAGCACATTTTACAAATTTAGTGTTTTATACTATTAAACATTTCAGTAGCAGTATCAGTTAGTTAAAATAGACCATAAAGGGCACTGATAGAAAAAGACTGTGCAGATAGCATCATAAATTTCCTACTGCTACAATTTCTATGCTCCCTACAGAAATCCATGTCGCTCTGTGTATTAGTGGGTAAGTGTCGGACTACATACATAAAAGTCCAGGGTTCAATCGCCACCCAGTCCTGTGATTGTGTTGACAGTTACAGTTCCTTTCACTTCTGATAATGATTTGTGTATGTTAAAAATATGAAGTGGCACTATGACTTGGACTCCAGCTTCTATTGTAGGAGCCCTTGTATCTGGTTGGCTACCGATTATAGGTCATAAGGAGGCAAGGGCATACCTCCATTAGGACAATACATAGTAAAGAACTGTGGTATTCAAATAAACCTTTGGGTTGAAGACAGCTTTACCTTTACTTATAGGAATTACATACATCTCATGACATTAAATAGTCTTGTCAGAAGCATGCACTGTTCTTTAGATAGATTTATAGAACAAAGGAGGTTCATTAGACTGAATATAAATTGGAGCTGGGTAAGGATATAGAAGATTTGGGAGGGGGGAAGGGAGGAATTGGTCACTGGATTTCCAAAAGAATTTGCCTTAAGCAATTCACGGACACCACACAAAGCCAAATCTGGAAGACCAAATATGAATTTCAAGCACACTCCTTGCAAATGTAGAATGCAGTACATTAACAGTTGTTCTCAGACAGCAGAAAAATCTCTTTCCAAAAAAAAAAAAGATGGTTGTGGATCTAAAATGGTTGCTGTTTCTTATTTTTTGCATTTTTATATTTTTATGTTATTTCATGTGTAGCCTCTTGACTACTGTAAAGCCTTCTCGACTTCTTATTAAACTCTATGAAGATATTACTACGTTTTGAGGAGGAGGAGGACATCAGTGTTTAACGTCCCACTGACAACGAGGTCACTAGAGACGGAGCACAAGCTCAGATTAGGGAAGGATGGGGAAGGAAATCAGCCATGCCCTTTCAAAGGAACCATCCCTTGGGTTTGAACCATCGTCGTCCTGAATGCGAGTCCAGTGCGCTAACCACTGCGCCACCTCACTCGGTACTATATTGTGAGCTTGTCCTCTGTGGATCATTTGCATACTGTACTGTGCACATCCGTCAGATGTGTACCTTGTGGGAAGTACAACACAATTACACAATATTTATGGAGCAACACGTATTTTAAATTTGTTTCACTGTTTGTGTGTGGACTTCCTGGTAAATGGTGGTGACGAAGGCTCAGAGTCTCGCCTACCATGACAGACAGTTGAAATGCAATTTCAATTGGGGTATCATTTTTCCTGCAAGTACACTATGTGATCAAAAGTATCCAGACACCAAACTGAAAATTACTTACAAGTTCATGGCGCCCTCCATTGGTAATGCTGGAATTCAGTATGGTGTTGGCCCACCCTTAGCCTTGATGACAGCTTCCACTCTTGCAGGCATATGTTCAATCAGGTGCTGGAAGGTTTCTTGGGGAATGGCAGCCCATTCTTCATGAAGTGTAGCGCTGAGGAGGGGTATCGATGTCAGTCGGTGAGGCCTGGCACGAAGGTATTCTATAGGATTCAGGTCAGGACTCCGTGCAGGCCAGTCCATTACAGGGATGTTATTGTTGTGTAACCACTCCACCACAGGCTGAGCATTACGAACAGGTGCTTGATCGTGTTGAAAGATTCAATCACCATCCCCGAATTGGTCTTCAACAGTGGAAAGCAAGAAGGTGCTTAGAACATCAAGGTAGGCCTGTGCTGTGATAGTGCCATGCAAAACAACAAGGAGTGCAAGCCCCCTCCATGAAAAATGTGAGCACACCATAACACCACCACTTCCGAATTTTACTGTTGGTACTAACACACGTTGGCAGATGACGTTCACCGAGCATTTGCCATACCCACACTCTGCCATCGGATCATCACATTGTGTACTGTGATTCGTCACTCTACACAATGTTTTTCCACTGTTCAAACGTCCAGTGTTTACGCTCCTTACACCAAGCAAGGCGTTGTTTGGAATTTACCGGCGTGATGTGTGGCTTGTGGGCAGCCAAGTTTTCTCACCTCCCGCCTAACTGTCATGGTACTTGTAGTGGTTCCTGATGTAGTTTGGAATTCTGGTGTGATGGTCTGGATAGGTGTCTGCCTATTACACATTACGACCCTCTTCAACTGTCGGCGGTTTCTGTCAGTCAACAGACGAGGTCAGCCTGTACGCTTTTGTGCTACGTGTTCCTTCACGTTTCCACTTCACTATCAAATCAGAAACAGTGGACAGAGGGATGTTTAGGAGTGTGAAAATCTTGCGTACAGATGTATGACACAAGTGACACCCAACCACCTAACCACATTCGAAGTCCGTGAGTTCCACAGAGTATCCCATTCTGCCCTCTCACGATGTCTAATGACTACTGAGGTTGCTGATATGGAGTACCTGGCAGTAGGTGGCAGCACAGTGCACCTAATATGAAAAACACATGTTTTTGGGGGTGTCCGGAAACTTTTGATCACATAGTGTATTGAAATATCTTTGATGTGACTGAAATTTGCAAATAAAATAGTTCTTTCCTGTCAATCCAAAGCCCCTTGATGTCCTGTGCAGTGAACAACAACTAGAAAACGTGAAGCAACAGATTGTCACCACCACCATCTTTATCACAGTCCTCAGAAAATCCGACTCATCCATCCATCCATCCTTCCTTCCTTCCTTCCTTCCTTAACAGTGCTGCAAATGTAGATGTTAAATAATATCTTAGCATTAATGTTTCATGTTCTAATTATTATCCCCCAATGGTGAGAAATGACAGCATACAATTAATGACTTCCATCTAATTTAGCATGGGAATTCCTTACCATTACATGACTATCAAGTCAATGAAATCCTCGTTAAATGTACAGAGGGCCATAAAAAGTACTGGATACAACTATGACCTAGAACACAATGACCTTATTTCAATGTGGTGAAAGAAATTAGTAGTCAGAAAATTTGTAACACATCCTTCTGTGAAACTGCTTCAGCCAAAATAGCACACACGTCTAAATTTCAATCTGAGAGGAAGACAATCAGTAAAGTAGATTAATGCTAATCCATGGTGATTGGGTTGTAGAAAATATAATAATATTTTGATAAAGGACAGTAGATGCACCTCTAAAAATTCATTAAGTAGGTTTTCCCAGGGTGGTAATTTATTGTATTCTTCTGTGGTTTGCTGCTACATCCTAAAATCAACTTTACATAACAGCTGGCCTTGATATTTCAAGCTCATTTTAGAACAAGGCAGCCAACCTGAGAAAAATACCATCTAAAACAATCTATTGTTATATGAAACAGTAACTGCACAAATGGCTGGGTGGCAACCTCCAAACATATGATTACCATTCAAAACATAACAATCACCACAGATGATGCAAAGTCCATGCTACGTAGAGCACCAATGCTCCCAAGAGGCTAATGTGGCATCCTTCACCTTCTTTCTATCGAGTCAAACTAATGTTCCTCAAAGAGCCAATAAAGCTTACGGACTGGGCTGTCTTCTTCCTACCGTTAAATGCAAAAATGGCTTTTAAGGTGTGAGCCTCATTTTCGCTGTATTTTGCTGGTTCTATTGCATCTGTCCCACAACAAGATTTGGCAACTTATTATGTAGAAATTATGATGACCAAATACACACTATGGTGTATATGCTATTCCCTGATAATTACAGTCTTCGAAGATAACAAACCTCACATTTATAATTGTTGCCAAAATCCACTGCAATGAAATTCTGTCTCAAGCTTCCATAAACAGTTTTTAAGACAGAAAATGCCCAAGTGGAAACCTAAATGTTTCAGATAGCTGCAAAGAAAGAAACTTCCAGTGTGATTACAACTTTAACAGTGTCCGAGCATGGGCTCGGTATGAGTTATATACAGTTTGCTCTCTCCCCCTTGTGCAGTTACTGTTTCATATAACAATAGATTGTTTTAGATGGTATTTTTCTCAGGTTGGCTGCCTTGTTCTAAAATGAGCTTGAAATATCAAGGCCAGCTGTTATGTAAAGTTGATTTTAGGATGTAGCAGCAAACCACAGAATATAAACAAAAATATTCGTCAGAGATTTATATATTGTGTACTACAACATCTGTGAATTTCCCATGCTATTTTAGTTATTTGTAATGAAAAGTGAATTACTATGGAGAGAATGTTACCAGACCCATTATTTTACACTCATGTTAGTTTGTTTTGCCAACTTCCTACCAAACTGTCAGGCTCCAACCTAACCTAGACCCATAGCTACACTAAAGATCTACTTATCACAACAACAAAAATTTTGTAACGAGAAACAGAGGAGGGAGGAAGGGGGAACTATAATACTGTACCCACAGGCTAGTAAAAAAAAATTTTTTTGAGCAAACTGTAGTTCACAATACCTTAACAATAAATCACGTCCAGCCACTTCATACACTACTAAACATCTGTGATTGTTCCACAACATATTCCTACAACTCATTACTCCCAATCCTAGCTGTGAGTAATTACTCTTGTTGTTACTTTACAAGGTACTACAGTTTCATGAATCACAGAACCTTACATGTCTCGACATTAAGAGAAAGTTTGGCAGTCTTCACACTATGGTGGTATTTTGTTGGGATATACCATGACATTACTATTATCGTAATCAGCTAACACTTCCTCACATATAACTACCTGATATGCAAAAAGACCGGAATTTCAATTTATAATATCCACCAACTAATAGCACCACCACATCTCTGTCTCTATTCTAGATGAAAATTCAACAATAAAGTGCTGCAGTCTGGCAAATTAAGAAGTTCTAAATTCACTCATAACTTTTATTCTGTGCGGTAATGAATCGTAAGTTTTTGAAAATCTAAAAGTGTGTAATACACATGGTTATCTCTAATCCTAACTTAGGATGTCATGTGTGAAGGGTATGAATTGAGCTTTATTGGCAGAGAGTGTTTTCAAATTTCATTCTCATAGGATCTGTGATACGAGGGTTGGACCTTAAATAGTGACAACTATTTATTCACAACAGATACAACAGAGTTACTTGTTTGCACCTGTTACTTTCCTTCAAAGTAGTCACCAGCGTTGTGTAAAACCCATTGCCATTGATGTGGAAGGCATAGTATACCATTATCAGAGCCCATTCTGTTGATGGTGAGAATGGAGTGGTCTACTGCCTGTCGAATCTCTGGAACAGTTCTGAAGCGAATGCCACGAAGTGGTTCCTTCATCTTCAAATTCAATTCAAAGTCTCAAGGACTTAAGGCCGGGGAGTATGGTGGATGGTACAGTACTTCCCAGTCCCATCGACCAAACAGAGCAGCCACAGCTTGCGCTGAATGCACCTGCGCATTGTCGTGCAAAATGATGGGTGGGTTGCGCAGAAAGTGTCGCTGCTTCTTGCACAAAGCTGGTCGCAGGTGATGCTCCAAAAACGAACAGTAATACTGCTGTGGAGGAACGTAATGCGTTAGGATAACACCATCACAGTCGTACATTAGAATCACCATAATTTTAGACTGCTGCATTCGCACCATCAACAGAACAGGCTCTGCTAACAGTATACTATGCCTTCCACATCACTGGCGACGGGTTCTACACAACACTGTTGACAACTTTGAAGGACAGTAACATGTGGAAACATGTAACTCTTTTGCATTGGTTGTGAATAAATAGTTGCCACTATTTAAGTTCCAACCCTCGTACAAGAAGGTGAAAAGTGGAATGAATTCACTTTCACGCCCTGAGTAGAGCCAGACAAGGAAGCCTGTGGGCCTTATAGCACTGTTTATTTTCAACACCACCAACACTGTCATTTAATCACTCATCATCTTTATAGTTGTGTGGCAACTAAACATGAGAAAAATCCCATGATATTTATTTTTCAACATTTTGATTTATTGGATTGGATTGATGGGATTAAAGGGACCAAACTACAAGATCATCAAACTAGAAATAGTCCTCTGAGAGGAAGGACACAGAAGACAAATCCTGATGAACCCAATTGTGACCGAGAATCAATAAAACCAAGACAGAGAAGCAGTAGAAGGGAGAGAAAGAGTAAGGTGTGTGTGTGACTTGAACCAGAAAGCAGCTGGAGGTCTCAGGGGCATGTTATGCAGTGGGAGACACGCAATCTGCATCTGACTGGTTACCATAAGAAAACTGGCAATGAGGACACATTGATAAATCTTAGTAAAGAGATAATGATGATGAGACATTAAGGCAACAACAAATGTATAAGAATGAGAAGAATAAAAAGGAGGGAAGAGTAGGAGCCATGCTGGACCACCAAGTGAGGGCAGCCATGGGACCCCCTAGGACAGAACAGGAACCCCTCCAATCCCTCAAGCATTCGACAAGGTCAAAGTGGTCTACCTCACAGAAAGGAGTAGAAACTAACTTCACAAGTAAAACCAGATAGGTCACTTTGGCATAATTGACTAGCACCAAAAGCAACTTGTCAGCAAGCTTACGATTTCATTGTAAGGTAGCCAAATTAGGGGAATCCAGTATGATGTGGGCCACCATCAGGTGGCAGGAGGTGGAACTTCCTGCCTAGAAAAAGAAAACAGTAGTCTGGATACTCAGATGAGTAGCAAAAGCGTATCACATAATTGAGCAGCAGTTGCTGGTGCCTAATCTGCAGTGGAGGGACTCCACCCTCCACAAGTAGGCTGGTCAAAGGGCTAGTCCAAAAGGCGCCTGTCCAACAGTGTAATGAGTCCACTATCTGTAATGCCAAAGGCAATACTGAACCATATGTCAGAGTTCTATAACCATGCAAGTAGAGGATCACAGCTTTGTAAAGCCACAGAAGCATAGAGTGAACTGAGAAATAGCTGGTGTTACTGAGACAGCAAAGAGTATTAAAATGTGACCAGCACTTTCACTGAAGTTGGTGAGGATGAGGAAGCCACGTTAACCAGGGATCAAAGAACAGCCCCAATAAATGATAAGACTGAAGCACATTGAGCATCTGATCGTTGAGGTGGAGTTCTGGTTGCGGATAGTCAGTACAATGGTGACAGAAGTGCATGACATGTGTCTTGGCTGGCCTAGGACTGTGCAGTTGCATGGCACCCTGCAGTCAGTGTTTAGCAACACCCACAGTTGTTGAGCAATAGTAAAAGCAAAAATCATCAGCATACAAGGTGGGCGACACTGAAGGCCCCACAGCTGTAGCTAGACCATTGTTAGCCACTAGAAAAAGGTGTATCTCAATACAAAGCTCTGTTGGAATCCTGTTCTCTTGTATTGGGGGGGGGGGGGGGGGGAGATTGTGTAGTACCAGGCTGAAACTGGAAAGTACAGTGTGATAAGAAGTTCCAGACAAAAATCTGGAGCAGGCCCCAGAGACATCTGGATCTACATTTACATCATACTCCATAAGACGCCTAACAATGTGTAGCAGAGGGTACTTCTGATACCACTAAGTTATCCCCCTTTCCCTGTTCCACTCATGAATGTCAAGATGGAAGAATGATCATCAGTAAGCCTCTCTATTAGCCCTAATTTCTCGAATTTTCTCATCATGATCATTTCACAAGCTGTATGTAGTAAGAAGCAATATGTAGTTCGACTCTTCTCAGAAAATGCTGTCTCGAAGTTTCAATAGAAAAACTTCTCCGTGATGCACATTGCCTCTCTATTAACACCTGCCACTGGAGTTTGTCGAGTACTCTGTAGCGCTCTCGCACCGACTAAATGATCCCATGATGAAATGCGCTACTCTTCGTTGTATCTTCTCTATCTTCTCCACTCACATACGGTTACAAGTAGGTGACGATGGCATGCAGTGTCACAGGCCTTTTTCAAATAGAAAAGACAGTGATAAGGTGTTGTCAGTGAGCAAAATCCATCCGGATACTACACTCTAGGCAGACCAAATTGTCAGCAGTAGAACGGCCTAACCATCCTTGGATGGAGTCAAAAGGCCCCAAGATTCAAGATACCAACACAGCCATAGGCTCAGCATATGTTTGAGCAACTTGCAGGGAACATTAGTGATACTAACTGGGCAATACCTGTGCATCTCAAGGGGGTGTTTACCCAGTTTCAGTACCAGGACACTCACGTTCTCTTTCCACTGAGATGGGAACTCACCCTCCCTCAAGATAGATACAGTTGAAAATTGCGCCAATCCACCAATAGGTGTTTGATTCTTTGACTATGAACGAAGTCTGGGCCTGGAGCTGCATCAAGGGAATGGGCTACCACACTTGGTATTCCCACTAACTGAATGGCTCCAGGTGGCATGTAATGGAAGGTACGTGAATTCGCTCCAACTACTGTTTCAGGACACAAAACGTGGGCTGATAATTCTCAGATGCAGAAGCCAGAGCATAGAGTAGAACAAAATGTTTGGCAGCAGCACCTAGATCAGAGTAGGCAACACCATTCATAGAGATACAAAATACACCTGTGGGGACTGGTGTGCATAGAAGTGTCAAATCTTTGCACAGACATGAGGGGGTGGGGATGCAGTCCAATGGTAGTGACTTATTGTTCCCAGCATTATTGTTTCTGTCATTTTATTAGGTGGCGGACACAGGCACAAAGCCCTTTAAAGGCAATGTGCTCCATTGAAGGATGTTGCTTATGGCATTGGAGAGCTCATCTGTGATCTCTAATGGCCACAGCTATTCTGGAGGTCTATCAAGGCACTGTCTTCTGACAGGGCAATCCTGAGGAATAAGGGATGGCTAAGTTGGCTGCCAATAAAACGGCTGCAGTTGCACTCTGGACAGCCACATCAATATCTCCATATGGCTGTGTCTTAAGGGTGACAGCAGAAGTGAAGGTATCCCAGTCAGCATTGTTTAGAGCCCCTCCAGGGCGACACCCAAATGAGTGATGCTGAGGTTTGGATAGGATGATCAGTAAGTGATCACTGTCACACAGGTCATCATTGACTCTCCAACGGATGGAGGGGAGAAGACAAGTGCTACAGATGGAAAGATCAATGGCTGAGTAAGAGTCCTATGCCACACTAAAGTGCGTGGGGGCCCCAGTATTGAAGAGACAAAGATCAATGTCTGTGAGCAAGTTTTTATAACTTTGCCATGGCTGGTGGTCATAGTTCCACACCACAAAGGGTTATCGGCACTGAAGTCACCCAAAATCAGGAAGGGTGGGGAGAACTGAGAAATCAGTGCAGACAATGCATTATCAGACACTTCATGATCAGGAGGGAGATACACATCATAAACGGTAAAATCAAGGCTCCTAGCAAGAATAGCCACTGACTTCAAAAACTAAAACGTATTGAGTGACATTTGTTTGCTGTGAACACTCTTTTATAGTTGGTAAGATTCTTAAAGAGCCTCGTAGCTATGGAGGGTAGGAGGTCTGCATAGCTGAAAACCAAGTTTCCTGGAGGGCAATGGAGAAAGCTGAGGAAATTCATAAGAGATGTCAACACTCAGCCAGGTGGTGAAAAAAATGCTACAGTTCCACTGGAGAATCATGCTATCAGTATTCTGGGAAAGGGGGGGGGGGGCATTGCTAGGAAGCAGGTCACACCCCAGATTCACCTGCTGCCACCAGTTGTGAGGATATTGCATCAATACACACTGGCCCTGAATAAGTTTGTGTGTGGGTGGGGGTGGGGGGACTACCAGGAACTCCACCTCAGATACACAGGCAGTCCATGTATGGCACGGAGTACAGCAGTTTGTCTTTCATCTTCAAGGGCTACTTCTTGTCATCCTCCTCCTTAGATGATTCCAATGTCTGTGAGCGCTTGTCTGCCTTAGTTTCAGGGACAGGGGAGGAACATGAAGCCCTATGACCAGCAGCCTGCGACCTGCTTCAGCCACTGGCTAGTATCTGGTTGCAGGTAAACATAAACCTGGGAGGGGAGTCGCCCAAGGGACCTCCTCCAGGTGAGAGATGCCAGAGGAGTACGATGCTTCTCTGGCTGGAGTTGGGGACCGATGTCTACAACAGGTGGGGAAAATGTGATTTGATAAAGCAGTTAATATACCTGCACAATAAGACTTTACCTTTTGTCAATAAATAATCATCAATGCTCCCAAAGTGGGCATGGTGGAAGCAGTAGAGGGAGTGGGGAGTGGGTGTAATTCAGTGGCTCCGAGGGCATTGCATAGAAGGTACAAGGGTGAGGGTACTGATGTTAGAGTAGATGGCGTCGTTTTACCCATAATGTATGTCACTGCCATACATGCAGGATGCAAATGTTCATACTCCTTCTTGGCCTTTTGATACATCAGTTGGTCAAGAGTCTTCTATTCTTGGATTTTCTTTTCTCACAGGAAGACGCTGCAATCAGGTGAACATAGAAAATGGTGCTGTCCTTAGCTGACACAGAGGGGGAGGGGCACAAGGAAGGTCTGTGTGCAACTGACGTCCACAATCCCTCTTGCTAAGACACATGCCTGAATATCACGCATTTGAAGCACTGCATTGGAGGGAGTACACACGGATTCACATCACATTGATACCCCATCACCTTGATCTTTTCTGGCAACGAGTCACTTTGAAAAGCCAAGGCAAAAGCTCCAGCAGCAACCCTATTCTTCTTAGGTCTCCATTAGACACAATGGACAAAATAGACATAATGAACACCTCGTCACTCCAAATTCACAAACTCATCATGGGTCTGTAAAAGGTGCTCGCAGTAGAAGATGATACCCTGTACCATACTTAGACTTTCATGGAGGGTGAGAGTTACAGGAATGTCACCCAGCTTGCCATAGGCGAACAGTGCTCGTGACTAGGCAGGGGACGCAGTTTTTATCAGAACTGAACCACTCTTAATTTTTGAGATCAATGCTACTTATCCAAATCTGTCCTCAAGATGTTCAACAAATAATAATGGCCTTGTGGCCTAAAAGGAATCACCATCAGTCCTAGCACAAACTAAGCATTTGGGGGGAGTATTTGTCCTGATGCCTCTTAGACCTAAGTAGCTCCTACAGTGTAGCAACAGATGGTAACATTTTGAGCTCATATCTCTCAAAATTATAAGAATTTTTCCCTTCAGAATAGACTGCTGGGGCCATGCAGCCACTAGCCATAGATAGCTTACTAACATGAGAGTCATCCACCATGGTGCCACCCTCTCTGAACGGGGGCTCTACCCATGGGTGTCACATGGCCTGAGC
This sequence comes from Schistocerca piceifrons, assembly GCF_021461385.2. Lineage (NCBI taxonomy): Eukaryota > Metazoa > Arthropoda > Insecta > Orthoptera > Acrididae > Schistocerca > Schistocerca piceifrons. Next base: position 294,244,706 of record NC_060149.1, on the reverse strand, counting down.
AAGGGCTACCTGGTCAGTATCTGTTGCCTGGAGTCCTCAGGCCTCAGCCACAATGGGCACATACTCCTTGGCATATGTGGGGACTTGCAGCTCAGGCACCTACTGTCTTGAGTTTTACCACTGGTAGATAGGAAGGGTGCACAGATAGAAATATACAAAGGTGAAATACACACTGCACTGGGAAATCTTCCTTGCACTATCTGCACTATTGTAAAATTTGGAAGAGGAATGGTAGGTCAAACCCAACAATGGGGACCATGTAGTTTAGGATGAAAAGATGTGTAAACTGCCGGAAGAAAAGAAAAGGGAATGTGCAAAATCAGAAACCAAATTCAAGAGTGGTTGGCACCAAGAAGATCTCCACATGAAAAGCAGAGAGGGGGGGAAAGAATAGTAGTGTTGCAGCACGAAAAGGGAAGTAACACTGCACGGAGTGGAGCCCCGTGTTGGCTGAGCATATACTTACAAAGAGAGTTGAGAGACCCCTGGGTTGGGGGGGGGGGGGGGGTGGGCAGTTGATTATTTTTTGTCTGTTTTGATCACTGTTTCATCATCAAGTCCCTGGAAACTAAATATTTGTGTATAAAAACAATTTCATCATGTTTTAGGGAGTCACTGAAGATTAACATCTGCTTGCTGCGTTTTATGGTTAGCTTTGTAACTATTCCGCAGTAGCTTTCGTTTCTTGAGAGGTTTCTTTATATTGTTTTTACATTAATTTAAGTCTCAATCACCTTTAATTATCCTACCAGCGACAATTTTTCTACAGATAAATCAACTATTTGCTTGATATTTATCCATAGCTCCTTTGCGGGTCCGAATTTTGCCTGAGGCATGAAACGATTTCTGTCTTATTCAGTTGACTGAATACGTAGACTTTTCAGCATGTTTTGTACCCCTTTGTATCTTGATTACTATTGTTGGTGTAACTGCAAAGTGTTCACCAGTTCCAAATCTCTAAGTGAACTTAAGGAGGTTAAGTTTGTTTGTTACTAGCAAGTCGAATATACTTTCGTTGTGGGTGCTTTTCCGAGAAAACATTTATAACTCTTTTTTGGAGAAGTTTTGTTTCATCTGTAACCACTGAAATAATAAGTTTTCCAATCTATTGCACAGTTGTCAATATCTCCTTCAACTATTACGACATGTCTTGAAAAGATACATATCGGACTAGTGAAATGATTTTCTTTCTGAAGTTTACAGTTTATCAAATGGGTGGAAGTTTACAGTTTATCGTATGGGCGGCCAGTAGACGATTTCAACTACAGTTTCCAGCCTATCTCAGACCTTTTCCAAAGTATTTTGCAAGCACACTATTTCTAAATCATTGAATTGACATTTTTTGTCTGTTGCTACAAGCACGTCATCTCCAAATCCAATGAATGTTGTTGTTTCTTAGATCTTTCACCAAAATCTCATTAGTGCCAGTTCTTGGTTGTATCATACTTTTTGTACTGAATATTATGTGACCCCACTGCTTCTCGGAAATGTTTCAAACTATAATAGTTTTATGCGAGAAGTTCTACAATGGAGCACCGAAACTTCAATATTGTCAACTGTTGTGAACATTTCTTCATTTCTGGAACCCTATGAGATGCTCTTCAATAAAATGCTAGGTGTACCTCTAACTACTAATATGTTTTTATATTTTTTATATATTTTTTTCTTTAGCAAGAAACATGTTTAAAATGGCAAACAGTCAGGGTGGTGACCATATTTCTACCGTGTACATGATCAGTGGTGACTGCTGTGTAAGAGCACAAGAGCACGTGAACACCCTAACTTTCAATGTCTTGTGGCTTTATTGGTTACTTTTCTTTGAATGCTGCTTAACGTAACATAGATGCTGTAATCTGAAAGACACAGCACTTAAATCTACCGCGCTGCTGCTTCTCTAGAGTCCGTGAAACTTGACATCAGGGTCACGAGCACACCTTCGGTTGTGCATGTTTTAAGGAGATTTCCCGCATGCGCAACTGGTGTGGCGTAATTATGTTACGGGCCAAATACATACAAATTTGATAAGCAACGTGCACAGTTCACAATGTGCACAGCTAACCCATACCAATCAACTACAAGTTTAAGGCAGGGCCACCATGTGATAGCACACTGAAGCAGACTTTTATCTCCATTCGCTCGGCATAAATCCCACTAGATGATAGCAGACTCCTCAGACATGCCAACTCACTGCCTATATAGTAAAATTAAATCGGACATCAATATATGTTATACTGAGAGGAAAACCTATTTTGTGGGTTTCTGAATAAGTTACAGTGTATCAAGTTTTGAATTTTATCACATAGCAATATATTTGAGGCGCTGACAATTATAAGCGCCTTATGCACATCACCGACGATTGTGAGATGGTGGCATTAATTCATGTTTCTGAAATCTGTTTATCTTATGGTGAGTCAGGTTTGTCGGTGCTGTAAGCCCACATTGTGTACATGAAAATTCACGAAAAACTGTATCACCAGTTTCTCTTATATTCACTTAAAAGGGAGATCAACGACATTGTGCTTTAGGCCCTTGTGGATCTCAGCTCCCATTTGTATTCTAGTCAAGTGACCACTTTGAGCAGACAGAACTACTTGAGTTTAATCATTTCCACAAAAGGTAGTTTGTGTTTGCAGCTGGTTGTTTACTGTACGAGAATCGGCTTTCGTATGCAATGTAAGCATGAACTATCTCGAATCTATTTCACATTTTAACAGGAAAGTAAAGCTGTGAGGATGGGTCTTGAGTCGCGCTCGAGTAGCTCCGTCGTTACCACTTGCCCGCGAAAGGCAAGGACCCAAGTTCGAGTCTCGGTCCGGCACACAGTTCTAATCTGCCAGTAAGTTTCCTACCAGTGCTCATTCTGCTGCAGAGTGAAGATCTTATTTTGGGAACAGAAAAGTAAATCACCACGAAACGTTAGACGTAAAGCAACAAGGGTTTCCAAGACCAGATCCGTTGATTGAGGGAGTGACAAAATCAAATAAGCGTGACTACAAGCGAACATTTAACAAGGAAGTGCACCATTAGCATGAGTTGTGTGCGTGTGCAACGTAAAAATATCCGATATTCAGCCTGGAAGTAAATTCGTGGACTAATACATCTGCTGGGGATTTTGTACATTTGTCAGAAAAAATGGAAAAGCACGAAAACTCCCACTTACACAAAAATGCGAAACAGTGTTGCGAAAGCTTACACATCATTTCGTTATTACCCTAAACTGTACTTAATTATGTACAAAACAACAAAGTTCCACAAAATCAATTCTTTCTTTTATCAGTTAAGTTAAAATTTTGTGAACACCCAAAATGTGTACTCATGAGCCGCCGCTGTGTATGCTGACACAACATATGCACTCGCAGTTTTCGATTTTCAGGACTACGTCTGGCAAATCGTATTCAAGTAATGCAATGAAATATTAAAAGTGTTAAAATAATGATACATATGATAAAAATTAAACTGATGAATAAAAAATAAATAAATCTTCCCAAAGTCCATAAATCGCTCTGGCGCACTGATTTAGTCGCTTGGTGACAAGTACCAATGGAACATTTCACGACCTTCCACTACGTAAAATCTTTTTATTGGCGTGTGTAGAAATATGAATTTACACGTTTGTTGGCAAACAGGAAATCTCTGCCAGAAAGCATTAAACAGAGTTGGTCTGTTGGTTCGATTAATAGCTAAGAGACAAAGGTTTCCAGCAATCCAGTGACGTAACTTTAGCAATGTAACGTGCAGTTAATTGCTATAGGAAACCTACCTTGTTTGGTATTATGACATAAGTAAAAAAAGCTTGAGTTCGAAATCGATCGTTCGCCGGGTAACTAACAAGGAGTAAGACCGACATTCTGCATATGCGGATTTTAAGAGGGGGTGCTAATAAGTTTTTGGCTTTTCATAGTTAAAATTTATTCGATTAATTCTGATATTCTGACATTAAAACTTGCCCTTTACATTATATGTGATAGTAACTGCAAAACATTAACGTTGTTTTCTATCTTTCTCTACAGGTTTGAATTGAACACGGCGTAAGAAAACAGAGAAGCCACAGTGAAAGTGAGTCGTTTCATGATTAAGTATCTTTTTCCAAAAGTGAAAACGACCAAACACATTTATGATGACATGTCTGGTAAACTGGGTGGTAACTGCCCTTCCTACTCCACTAATGACCTCTCGTCTGTTACACTGCCAGATGCTAAATTTGTTATGAGGAATTCTTCTCGGGTTATCAGCCGAGTGGTGGCGTCGTCTGTGCAACGTTTCGATGACTTTCGTACCCGAAGATAATGGGTACGAAACTCATCGAAACGTTGTGACAAGACGACGCCACCACTCGGGTGATAATCCGAGAATTCATCACTGGAATACGCCGAGAAAGACTGCAATCGCATATCAGTTTGTTTTGTTTGCAGATGATACAAACATTGCAATATGTAGTAAGTCAAGTACAGATATAGAAATAGCTGCTAATCAAATTTTCACTGACATTAATAAATAGTTTAAAGCTAATTCACTGTCACAAAACTTTGAAAATACCCACTATATGCATTCAGAACCTGTAAGATATTTCCTTCCAGCATGTGTATAACACATGAAGACATGCAGATTGAAGAGGTTGACAGCGTTAAATTTCTGGGATTAAAACTCGATAGTTAGTTCAGTTGGGAAGGGCATACCATAGAGTGCCTAAACAAGACTGTATTTGCAGTGAGAATGATGTCAGATGTAGGAGATACAAATATAAAAAAAGTCTTGCATACTTTGCTTACTTTCATTCTATTATGTCATACGGGGTCATATTCTGTGGTATCACACCAAACCGAGCAAAAGATTTTAGCGTGCAAAAGCGTGTAATAAGAATCATTTGAGGTGTAAATTCAAGAACATTACGTTGATGGAACTTTGTTTTCTAACCACTGCTTCTCAGTATATTTATTCCATAATGAAATTTCTTGCTAGTAATATATCTCTATTTCCAACCAATAGCTCAATACACAGCATCAATATTAGGAATAAGAACAATCTACATAAAGACCTAAAATCACTTACCTTGGTCCAAAAAGGGGTCCAATATTCAGGAACACACATTTTTAATAAATTGCCAGCAACCATTAAAAGCTTGGTTTCAGATAAAGCACGGTTTAAACAGAGTTTGAAAGAGTTCATATGGGCAACACCTCCTGCTATAGATGAATATCTTAACAGGGACTGTTAGACCAGCTTAGGTAAAAATGTCTGTTAGCTTTCAGTTTTGACAGCACTTGGTCACAACAGTCAAGATTTGATATTTTGTGTATGATAAATTTATTAACAGTGCATAACAATGTTTTATTCTGACAGTGTATTAATTCTGTAAATATTAGCAGTTCCGGTTTATTGTGATGTATTCACCTCGTCTGACAATCTCCTGACGAATGACAAGTATAGTAAGTATTATATTCAAATGTTTTATGTTTTTTTATATTTACTTTCTGACATGTTCCACACTCACGAGAACAACTTCATTTTTTGGGTCTATGGAACGAAAACTGAATCTAATTTAATCTCTAATCTTTGTCCAATTTCGTCGTGATTCTGTGGGACTTTTGGGTCGTCTCGTCACCACGGATGAAACATGGATATACGCTTACGGTCCAGAGACTAAACAACAGTCCAAAGAATCGAGACAGTTGTTCTACACGTCCAAAGAAGTTCAAAAAAAAGATCATCAGAAAAGTTGCTCGCATTAATCTTTAGGAATAAAAATGGAATCTTACTTACTGACTACTTACAACATGGTGAAGCCACTACGGCGAAGTATTACGTCGAACATCCTGACGAACTGAAACAACAACTCGCCTCCAAACGTAGAAGGTAGCCGAGAGAAGGAATCTTGTTTCTACAAGACAACGCCCCTCCACACACGGCGGCCGACACGCAGCAAAAATTGGAAGATCTTCACTTTGAAATCCTCAAACATCCTCCCTATTCACCGCGCTTGGTTTCCCTCAGATTATTATCTGTTCCCAAACCTCATGAAGCATCTCAGTGGAAGACGAATTTTTCTACACACTAAGTAGCCGGAAGGGCTGCGGATGAGTGGTCTGCAGCACAATCGACCTTTTTTTTGTTTTTAAGGGTAGTTTAAAGAAGCTGGAACAAAGTTTCCATAATGTGTTGAGCTCAAGGGGGAATGTGTAGGGTAAATAAAGTTTTTTCAAACACATAACAGCATTTTTTTTATGAAAGCCAAAGACCACCACCCCCTCACATGCATGTAGGGTTGTAATAGTAGCAAAAATTTGAATTACACCTATGCTAGATACAGAGTTGACACAGAGTCTGTTAACCGTTGGCTTGCATACATATTTTTGTGGAAAACATTGGAAATAGAAAAAAGCAGCGTATGGACTGTGACAGCACACAGTCTTACTTCTATAAGAAAGCGGTTACGTGCGGACAACAAACGGAATGACCCATCCGAAAAATGAATCGAGAAGGCCGCCCGTATCTTATGCTCTCTTTCTGTGAGGACATAACGCACAACATACAAGATTTAAACGTGGCTCGCCAGCTGAGTTATGAGCTAAATGCTGATATTTTCCTTATTAACACGTCGAATGCCGATTACGAAAATGTTTTTCACTGCCTGGGGTCTGAAGATAGCAATCTGACGCGGACCTGCGTTTATTTTTGCAACACAACATTTTAGGACAATCTATAGACTGACATACATAATAATGACCATTACATAAAAAACAATAGAAATGCAGCTATTCATCTCGCAATGTTATCAACAATATCAAAAGTGCACGAGACCTCTCGGAAGCCCTTTTGTTACGCGAATGTCTCGACTTCTGTGATTGATAGCGGTAAAACGCAATTTGCACTTAGTGAAAGGAGCGTACAGCTTAGGTGCCAAAATATTTCAGTGCGACAGACGCTAAATTCTGCATTTGAAGGACAAGGCTGCATTCTGAGAATCTTGGATACGTCAGCCGCCGGCACACGTTAATTTGTCAATCGTCTCGTCAACTAAAAGCATGTAGAAAACATAGCAAAAGCACAAGAAAAGGAGGTTACACAATCATTTGATGGCCACAATGTTGCATAACCGAGGCAAAAGTCAATTTCATTTATTTCTTACTAATTCTGAAAGTTTCAAATCAGGAGATGATATACCTTGGACGGACGTCGAAGGTTCCTTCGAGTTCAGTAACGAAACAGCATTAACGAAACAGCATGTGCTATGGTCGCACGACTCAATGAAAATTAGAATGCGGTACTCTTCGTCAGGCAAGGCCAAGTCCGTGGGAACAGCCGTGCTCTACACAATGCCTCCATAGTTTTCTAGGATGTCAATAGGTTTCTTGCACGAACTTCCTAATGTCAAAACAAAAAAGTTATCGCCCTGACATACGGAAACGAACTGAAAAATAATAATAGTAATAATAATAATGTTTGCAACGGCAAATAAGAAATCAAACGACTCCGTATTGTCTGGCCGGCGAAATATGTTATAGCCCTTGATTTGCTGATTATTTTCTAGAAAATGATGGTTAAATGTACTGAACAAAGTAACATTCTCTAATGTTTAATCTCGACCTGCAGGGGGATAATGAACGGAAACTACTTGTACAGAGACGTTACATGACGCAACAACAATAAATTTCCGTCTCCCTCCATTTCAAACATGAAAGTGGATACTGTATAGTCAGACGTGTTTGTTCTACGGTGTGTGTATAATCACTACAAAGACAGTCGCGAATTTCAATCCTAATAGCAAACTGTGAAACTGTTGCTCCGGTCACGGAGCTTCTTATGCTTCCACGCTAGCGGCTCGTGACGTGGAGACTACACAGAATACCGCTGTCACGTGACGTCGCCGTGGCCTCAGTTGAGTGGCAACGTTCTGCAATGGTCGATGAAATAAATCTCTTGGCATCAAGACAACACAACAAATGCTGCTAGGCTCGCAGCCCCCAATCAACGATATTTCCTAAGTGAGGCAAAAACTTGATAGCGCCCCCCCCCCCTCTCTCTCTCTCTCTCTCTCTCTCTCTCTCTCTCTCTCTCCATAAAACTACATCTACATGGATACTCTGCAAATCACATTTAAGTGCCTGGCAGTGGGTTCATCTAAACACCTACACAATTCTCTATTATTCCAATCTCGTATAGCGCGCGGAAAGAATGAACACCTATATCTTTCCGTACGACCTCTGATTTCCCTTATTTTATCGTGGTGATCGTCCCTCCCTATGTAGGTCGGTGTCAACAAAATATTTTCGCATTCGGAGGAGAAAGTTAGTCATTGGAATTTCGTGAGAAGATTCCGTCGCAAAGAAATATGCTTTTCTTTTAATGATTTCCAGCCCAAATCCTGTATCATTTCTGTGACACTCTCTCCCATATTTTGCGATAATACAAAACGTGCTGCCTTTCTTTGAACTTTTTCGATGTACTCCGTCAGTCCTATCTGGTAAGGATCCCACATCGCGCAGCAGTATTCTAAAAGAGGACGGACAAGCGTAGTGTAGGTAGTCTCCTTAGTAGGTCTGTTACATTTTGTAAGTGTCCTGCCAATAAAACGCCATCTTTGTTTAGCCTTCCCCACAACATTTTCTATGTGTTCCTTCCAATTTAAGTTGCTCGTAATTGTAATACCTAGGTATTTAGTTGAGTTTACGGCTGTTAGTTTAGACTGATTTATCGTGTAACCGAAGTTTAACGAGTTCCTTTTAGCACTCATGTGGACGACCTCACACTTTTCGTTAGTTAGGGTCACAACTGCCACTTTTCGCACCATTCCGATATTTCTTCTAAATCGTTTTGCAGTTTGTTTTGATCTTCTGATGACTATTAGTCGATAAACGGCAGCATCATCTGCAAACAACCGAAGACGGCTGCTCAGATTGTATACCAAATCGTTTATATAGATAAGGAACGGCAAAGGGCTTATAACACTACCTTGGGGAACGCTAGAAATCACTCCTCTTTTACTCGATGACTTTTCGTCAGTTACTAAGGCCGATTTTTCAAAAATATGTTCATTTTGTGGCGTACATCTTTCTGAGGAGCTTGATATATAAAACCTATTATGTTCTAGGAAATGTAAGACATTTTATTTTAAGTGTGCAAAAGTGCAGTTCCACGTTCTCTTTACACAGCATTCTTCTACTGCACGTCACTGTATTTCGCTCTGTGGAATTCAAACGTTTATATTTTGTAATGGAAGCCATCAAATCTATATTCAGGACAGTGGAAATTAAAATTACCTGTGATGCCTCTCCTACCCCCCTCAAAAAAAGCTCAGAATTAATACTGAGTGGGATTATTTATGACACGGAGAATAAGAAATCTTCAGAAAATTTGCACTCTTTATTGCCTGTTAGTTAATAACTTACTCTTTTGTGTGACATAAAATTAAATATAGGAAACATAAAACCAGTAAAGACACGAGACAAGTAATACCATATTTCTTTAATCCTTAGGGCCCAGCTTTTTCCCCCCTTTCTAATCTAGCTAGAGCTTTACACGACGCGCTTCCCTTTCTGCGAAAGAATCTAATACCTCATCAAAGTTTGCGAACCGTTTTGCAACATGAAAAATCAAAATGTCGTTGTCTAACACTGAAAAAGATGTTAATACGAATAGTACCCAAGACTGGTGTGGTTTCTCGATCTGATTACTGCTATTTTGTCACAGTCTGATAGATAAAACGAAATAGGCCTTTCTAATATTGGAGCAGTTTTCACACATGCCAAATAAGCGAGACTGTTTAGGCAGAAATGGTCATTTTTATCTACCTAATTTACATAAATGTCGTGTCACTAGGGCCTCCTGCCGGGTAGACCGTTCGCCGGGTGCAAGTCTTTCGATTTGACGCCGCTTCGGCAACTTGCGCGTCGATGGGGATGAAATGATAATGATCAGGACAACACAACACCCAGTCCCTGAGCGGAGAAAATCTCCGACCCAGCCGGGAATCGAACCCGGGCCCTTAGGATATTCTGTCGCGCTGACCACTCAACTACCGGGACCGGACATCCCCATCGACGCGCAAGTCGCCGAAGTGGCGTCAAATCGAAAGACTTGCACCCGGCGAACGGTCAACCCGACGGGAGACTCTCGTCACACGACATTTACATAAATAACACGACAGAATATAATTCACGAAGTACCAATATCACATGCCTATTAGGCCTACTACAAGCAAAAAGTTTTGTTAGGAAACAGTTTTACAGTTCATTCATATGCTCCAGTTTCTCAAGCATGAGATCTAAAAGTAGTAGTAGTAGTAGTAGTAGTAGTAGTAGTAGTAGTAGCAGTAAGAAATTTTTATACAAATTTGGAAACGTCATATTCTTCCATATAATTTGTGTGTGTGATGTCCCCGTTTCTTCTCCTTCCTCGTTCTAACAAACAATCTTGTCATCACTAATTGTGTAACTATTCCTGCCATTGTCAAAACTTGTTCTCCGGTTAGCTTCGTTAACATTGCCAGAATCACTGGTTTAGTTATCCCGCGTTTATTTTCCGGTTAGGCGTTATTACGGGTTCGTACAACGCATTTTCGCGCTATTCCGAGAATAGAATTAAGCAGCTGCTAACCGGGGACTGTTCAACTGGCCCTTAGTAGTGTAGCAATCTGGCAAAAATTTTCTGTCAAAATTTAATGTTTTTGGATACACCAAGAAGATAATATGTAACTTTTCTTACCTGTTAGTTATTTATTTCCACTCTGGTTGTCTGAATCTATGGATTTCGCTAATAATTATAACAACGTTGATCATTCGCACACCCAATCAACCACATAAACAAAAAGCGATTGGCATTCACCCGTTCGGGTTTATTCGGCTCAGCTCGTATAGCCCTGTCCCCTATCTTCTGCGGGATAAGATTTATAGTTCTAGATACGACGGGGATTCCCCTAGCAGAGACATCACATAACACTATTCACGCATTCAAAAATCAGCGTACGATTCGTTCAGGAATCAACTTAGAATGTGCTCAAAAACCAACAAGGACGCGTTTCAAAATCATATGCATAATCGATAGACCAACGTGCATGGATGCTAGGCACTTTGTGAAACGAGGTTTTTTTTCCTTCGAGAATATGAATTTCGTGCCTCCTGAAATGGTCGCCCGGGACAGATACCAGTCCGCAGCTCGTGGTCGTGCGGTAGCGTTCTCGCTTCCCGCGCCCGGGTTCGATTCCCGGCGGGGTCAGGGATTTTCTCTGCCTCGTGATGACTGGGTGTTGTGTGATGTCCTTAGGTTAGTTAGGTTTAAGTAGTTCTAAGTTCTAGGGGACTGATGACCATAGATGTTAAGTCCCATAGTGCTCAGAGCCATTTGAACCATTTTTGACAGATACCACGGTTTACTCCTCCCCCCCCCCCCCCCCCCCCCCCACAGATCCGGGCCTGCACGCCCGTCAACAACGTGCTTACATAAGTTCCACCTGTCAAGAGTCGTATCTAGACGTATCAGAGGTGCCATATCACTCCAACTGCACACGCCCCACACCATTACAGAGCCTCTACCAGCTTGAACAGTCCCCTGTTGACACGCAGTGTCTTTGGATTCATGAGGCTGTCTCCATACCCGTACACGTCAGTCCGCTCAATACAATTTGAAACGAGACTCGACCGACCAGGCAACATGTTTCCGGTCATCAACATTCCAATGTAGGTGTTCACGGGCCCAGTCGAGGTGTAAAGCTTCGTGTCGTGCAGTCCTCAAGGGTGCACCAGTGGGCATTCGGCTCCGAAAACCCATATTGATGATGTTTCATTGAATGACACTGACACTTGTTGATGGCACAGCACTGAAACGTGCAGCAATTTGTGGAAGTGTTGCTCTTCTGTGACGTTGAACGATTCTCTTCAGTCGTCGTTGGTTCCGTTCTTACAGGATCTTTTTCCGGTCGCAGCGATGTCGGAGATTTGATGTTTTACCGGGTTCCTGATATTCACGGCACACTCGTGAAATTGTCGTACGGGAAAATCCCCACTTCATCGCTACCTCGGTGATACTGTGTCCCATTGCTCGTGCGCCGGCTATAACAACACGTTGAAACTCACTTAAATCTTGATAACCTGCCATTGTAGCAGCAGTAACCGATCTAATTGCGTCAGACAGTTGTCTTATATAGGCGTTGTCGATGGCAGCGCCTTCTGACTGTTTACGTATCTCTGTATTTGAATACGCATGCCTATACAAGTTTCTTTGGCGCTTCAGTGTAATACTCTGATTAGCAATGTGCAGTAAGTAAGTTTGGATACGCAATCTCATCACAAGTGCTCAATGGGAGGCACTAATGGTGTCAACATCACCTTAAACCTGTTTGCTCGTGCGACTTCATGAGTTATCCGTCACTAATGTACGTTTACATGCGTTCCCAAATCTGGTTTTCCGTAAACCGGTCTCCCTATATCGCTTCTTGTTAATCATGAAAATTCTACAATGTAAAACAATGAAAATGCGGATTTGGTTGCTGAACTTGAGTTTCCACAATCTGTATTCATTCCATGTCAACGCCCCACCTTGTCTGGTTTTTCCTGCTTTTTGAATTGTTCATTAATACGGCTGAAGTGATTTTGTGTCTGCTGAAGGAAAGAGGAAGTATTTGTCTGACCACTAAGTTATCTGCGGAGATTAGAGCATTTATCTTTATTAGATATACATAAATGATGAAATATTTGATGAAGTGGGAAAGCTTCTCTTACACAATCAGTGGCTAGTAGTAACACAATTGCTAATTTTGTCCACAGTAACAGGCGTACGTCTTCATTCATACGAAAGTTTTTCAACCATTCCGAGGCTTCAATATTTTGGAGTACAACACTATTCCACTGACGACCACTTTCCACTTTATTCCACAAAGCACATGATCTTGGTGCCTGTAGTAAAATAGTTTCGCATTAGTTAAATGGCGTGATTGCAATTCAAATGTCTCTTCTTGAAGAATCGTTCTGCTTCTTACGAGTTTACTAACATCCGTAAGGAAATCGTACTCGAGCTTCTTTATCGAAATTAATAAGGTATCGACAACGTCACTTCATCGCACTGACGAAATTGAAACGGATTATTCAAGGACATCATTCGCGTAAAACAAGTGACGCTCGGAAAACTATACCCGATGGGGCTCGACAAAATCGTTTTAGGCCTAAACGACGGTCACGTTTCCGAAATGCAATTTTCGTTTTCTGAAGCTTTGTTACACGCAAACTTAATGAGTATGGATTAAATTCCCCTGGTCAGGGTTCATAGTAATGTAGAATTTTTTGAAGGACATCATATTCGCCGTTAAAGAAATTAGGCCTTTTCACAGTAGAAATACAGTAACATCAGACGAGTGCGAAGCTTTGTACATCGTGAATTGTAATGTAAAGTTAGTGAGTTAGCTATTTCCAGTTTGTGCAAATATCACACTGCAGTTATAATGGTTGAAGGACATGAAAGAGAGGCTATAGTTAAGTAGGGATATATCCTATCCACCGTTCGATCAATCGTTACATTCCTCAAGCTAAGGAGAAATTTGGAAAGAAAGTTCACGGATAAGAAATAAAAACCTTAAGGTCTTTCTATGACACAGTAATTTCCTAGAGGACAAAGTACTTTGAACTGTTGAACGGAATAGATAGGGTCCTGAAATGAGGTTATTAGGTGAGCATTGACAAAAATAAAACAAGGATAATTGAGGACAGCCGAATTCAATCAGACGATGATGAGGGAATTAGATTAGTAAATGAGACCCTACAAGCAGCAGATGGGGTTTGCTACTTTAGCAGCAAAACAACTCACAATGGCTGAAGTAAAAGGATTATACAATGTAGACTGTCAATAAATAGCATGAAAAGAATTTGTGAAAAAGATAAATCTTTTAGCATCAAATTTAAGAGTTAGAAAACAATTTCTGAAAGTATTTGTGTGGAATATAGCTTCATACTGCAGAGAAACGTCGGCAATAAACAGTTCAGACAAGAGGAAAATAGATGCTTTTGAAATGTGGTGTTTCATAAGAATGATGACGGGTAAGTCGAGTAACTAATGAAGAGGTATTGCATCGACTAGGGTTAGACGGATGAAACTGGTGGAAGACGAATTATGGGCTGAGATTTGCCTAACACACACACAAACACACACACACACACACACACACACACACACACACACACACACACACACCTTTAGTAAAACGCACAGTTTTACCTTTTTCAAATTAAGAGCTTGTTGGTAGACCTTGTATTAGGTTGGTACTATGTCATGAAATGACTGAATATATATTTAATATTTATCATATAACAGCTCTGCCTGTGACAAGTTTGAGACCTCAACTAAACCTACTACAGTTAAAATGTGTGTGAAATCTTATGGGACTTAACTGCTAAGGTCATCAGTCCCTAAGCGTACACACTACTTAACCTAAATTATCCTAAGGACAAGCACACACACACACACACCCATGCACGAGGGAGGACTCGAACCTCCGCCGGGACCAGCCGCACTGTCCATGACTGCAGCGCCTCAGACCGCTCACTCCCCCGCGGCTACTACAGTTCAACGCGGAATTCTGACGATTAAGCAGATCTGCTGCACATATAAGAAAAACAAATGTGCCTAGCGTTGCGAAATTATTGCGCAAATTAGACAAAGTACGGAGGGAGTTACGCATTGCATTTCGGAATGCATAGTAAAATCATACCTAGACATTGATGCCCAATATGCGACAAGAAATTCTTTCACCGTACCCAAATTGTTGGTTGGCTGTGGGAGGGGAGTAAACAGCGAGGTCACTGGTCCCATGATCTCAGGTGGCAGAAACCAAGGGAGGAACAACACAAACAGCACAGTCCAGTCAAGGGGAAGGGAAAATAGGGCAAACAAAACTGTAAAAGGGACGTCGGGGCAGCAGGAAGAGGAAAGAACGGGAGGGGGTGGAATCGGCGAGAGCAGGGGCGCCTCAGAAACGCTGCCGTTTTGGAACACCAACACTGCCACCGATCTCTCCCAGTACCCGCACCACACCATGATCCGATACAACGGAGACAACACCATGGGAAGAAGACAAGACAACGGGAAACAAAACGGCATAAAAAAACCAGACAAGACTTAGGGAAAATGGGTGGGGAGCACACCGGGTTGGTGTGAGACAAGGTCAAAGCCTCTATAACCAACGCCAATGCTAAATGAGGGACTCCAATTCCAGAGGGAAATTCGACGACTTAAACCTAGGAGGACAAACCACTTTCGCGAAGAAAACAGAGTACAGACGTAACCGTGCGAGAGCCATCTGCTAACTCACAAGACAATTAAGGGCACATTTAACGCGAAGGGCAAAAAGGTAGCGGCGTTCCAGCAAAATATGGACACCGTGCAAATACAAGGCGGGGAGGGGGCGCGGTTAACTGAGGAGTAAAACCCATGGGTCAATATTGATTACTCAAAGTTGATTTGACAGGTGGGTAGCCTCCCAAGAATCTGCCCACAATTGAGCAAAAAGGGATTTGACGTGAGGCCGAAGATCCGCCTCCGAAGGGGTCACGGAGAATGCGGTGTAAGTGGCCGCTTCCCCCCCACCCCTGCCAGATGATCAGCAAGTTCATTACCAAGGATACCCATGTGACAGGGAACCCAAAGGAAATCTACCGAACAAGCAACATCACCAAGATCGGTGAGAAGGTCACGAATGGCAGAGAGCATAGGGGGGGAGGGACACCGAGCAATAGCCTGAAGGCCACTCACTAAGTCCGTATGCAACAAAACTCTGGTGAGGGAGGACATTTAATGAAGCAGAGGGCCTGACAGATGGCCATCAATTCTGCAGTAAACACCCAACACGTGGCAAAAGATGGCGTACCATGACAACAGAAGACATGAAGACATATCCCATGTGATCAGCGGATTTAGAGCCATTAGTGAAAAAAACAATGGTATCCTGAAACTCCTGTAAGAGTGGGCAAAACACATAATTGAACAACATTGGAGCAATGGAGGTCTTTGGACCCTGGAAGGGATCCATCTGAATCCGGGGCTGAGGCACTATCCAAGGGGGGTTGCTGGGAGAAAACGTGGGGAAGAGGACAAGGAAGGGAGATGGAAACAGCCACAGAGAGAAGCATGGCGGAGCCCAATTGGCAAATCCACTCAGGTTGTGTAGCAAGCGGGTGACGATCTGAAGCCAAGGAAATGAATGGAATAGGAGGGGGTGAGCAGGGGAAGAGTAGATAATAATGACACAGGAAACCAGGAGCTGGGACTGCCGAACCGAAAGGCGTGGGATCCAAGCATCAACCGGAAGACTATAGACAGGGATAAAGCCACCATTGGCTAAAAGGATACCACGATGGTGAATTGGGTCCAAGGGAGCAGTGTAGAAGGGGCAACTGGTCCATAAACTCGACAGCCACAGTCCTGATGAGACAGAACTAACGCCCCATAAATGTGGAGAAAGGTTGAATGATCTGTGTCCCAAGAGGTGTGGGCAAGGAAGAGAGTTTACGAGAACAGCCAGCCATCAGACGGCATATATGGGGCAACCAAGTAAGCTTGTTGTCAAAAAGAAGACCCAAGAAATGTAAGTGACAGGCCGTGGTCAGGTGATGGGCATCGAAGTAGAGCTCTGGATCAGGAGAGACCACAGTACGGCGACAGAACTGCACCACCCTCGAATTAGGGGAAGAGAACTGAAAACCATGCGAGACTTTCCACGTGGATGGCACCCTGGGGCTGTTGCTCCACGGAGGCCACCGAGTGGGAGCTAGTCCACATACAGAGTAGGAGTGACCAACGGTCCAGCAGAGGCCAGAAGTCCATTAATAGCGATGAGAAAAAGGACACTTAATACGGAGCCCTGTCGAATGCCATTCTCCTGGGTCTGCAGAGAGCTGAGAACAATGCCTACCCAAACTCTGAACGACCTGTGGGACAGGAACTGGGAAATAAAACTCAAGAGGGGGCCCAGAAGAAGCCACTCATGGAGCGTAAGTAGGATGCGATGGCACCAAACTATGTCATAAGCCCTATAAGTTCGAAGAAAACTTCAAAAGGGTTGCACCACTGAGAAAAGCCTTGCTGAACTGCAGTTTCAAGTTGAGGCAGATGATCGATCAGAGACAATCTCTCCCAAAAGCCGCACTAGTAAGGACATAAAAGTTCCCAAGTTTTGAGGACTCAACAGAGCCTACGAGCCACCATATGTTCACTTAACTTGCAGGGGACATCGGTCAGATTGATGGGCTGGTAACTATGAAGGAATGACGGATCCTTGCTGGGCTTAAGGACAGGAACCATAAAACTTTATCTCCATTGAGAGGGGACAATACCTTGGAGCCAAATACGGTTAAACACCTGGAGGAGATATTGTCAGTGCGGAGGACTGAGGTTTTGAAGCTATTGGTTATGGGTCGAATCAGAGCCAGGGGATGAATTGTGGAAAGAATAGAACGCCAGAAGAAGTTCCTACTCAGTAAAAGGTTCACTGTAGGAGAAAGGGGTAAAACATAACTGAGAAACTTCAGCCCATTGTTTCCAGACAAGGAAGGCAGCTGTACAGCAGAATGATGTAGACGCCTTCTAAAAATGGGTCACTAGGTGTTCTGCAAGAACTGAAAGGCCACAACAGACGGAAAGACCCTGTATAGAAGACTGCCACTTATAACCATGGAGGATGTGGAGTGTAGCTTTGGTGCGAAGACGTTTCAAGGTAATAAGACTGGTAGAGGATGGGCTTAAAATGTTGCAAGGTGCAATGACAATCAAGGATGCTGATGGAAATAGCTGTGCTCTACCATGGACCTAGTCGATGGTGAATGGGGCCCATTGTACAGCTAATGGCTTGGTTGGTTGTTTTGGGGAAGGAGACCAGACAGCGAGGTCGTCGGTCTCATCGGATTAGGGAAGGACGGGGAAGGAAGTCGGCCGTGCCCTTTGAAAGGAACCATCCCGGCATTTGCCTGGAGCGATTTAGGGAAATCACGGAAAACCTAAATCTGGATGGCCGGACGCGGGATTGAACCGTCGTCCTCCCGAATGCTACAGCTAATGGCAATGTCGGCAGTGTGAATTATCTTATCGGACATATCACGGACGACTTTAACAATAAAACCTGACAAAGAAGGTGTAAACACGACCTAGGAGGTATACATAGACCAGTCAGCACGATGGAAACCCCAGCAGGGTAACGTGGTCATTGGGAGGTTGGAACGGAACAAGACAATCAATGGGAAGTGGTCACTATCACGGTGGTCATCGTGAAGCAACCAGTGTACGAAAGGATGAAGGGAAGGGGAAGTGAACGAAAGATCAATGGCACAGAAAGTACAGATGCGGCACTAAAATTAGTAGGGGAACCATCATTAAGAAGGCACAGGTCGTGGTCTGCAAGAAATTAGTCAATGAGGAGCCCCTGACTATACAAAAAAAAGCACTTACCACAAAGGGTGACGGGCATTGAAATCCTCAAGGAGGAGGAAACGAGGTGGGAGTGACTGAAGGAGGGCAGTTAGGACAGCATGTATAGATGGCCCGTAAGGAGGGAGAGATAGAGACTGCAAATGGTGACCACATAGTCCAAGTGCACCCAGACAGCAACTGCTTCCAATGTGGTACGAAGGGGGATCCATGTATTAACAACATCTATATGGACCAAAATGCAAACGCCACTAGAAGCCCTCAAAAAGCCAACCAGTGCTGACAGAAAGCATGGAACCCACAAACGGTCAGGGAGTGAGTATCGGTAAAACGAGATTCCTGGAGGAGGACACAAGGTACCACGTAAACGGAAATAAGGGATTGCAACTCTGGGATGTGGCCGTAGTATCCATAACAGTTCCACTGAATAAACATGGAACAGGGACCCAAATACGAGGCGAACAGGCTGGAGCCACTCACGCCACTGGGACACCAACCATCACCAATCAGGACAGGGTGCCATCCTTAGGTCAGATTCAGGTTGTGAGGAAAGAGATTGCACCTCTGGGGCAGCGGGAGTCTTGTCCAGGGATTTATGTTGCTTTTTTCCTCTTTCATATGTCAAGTAGAGTAGGGCATGGAGGGAGAGCAGACATCTGCAGGACCCAGAACTGAAGGAGGACGGGTTACCTTGGGGTGCAGAGACTGGGTCCCCCAGTCAAGTTCTGGTAGCAGGTCTTCGGCCTGGGAGATACTGGGGGAAGAGTCCCAGGAGGGGTCCCATCAATGGCAGGTGCTGAAAATTGGGTACACTTCTCCGGCCGGGGAGGGGGAGCAGCACTCAGAAGCGAAGGCATGGGAACTGCAGGAGAGGAGGAAAGGATAGGGGGGCAGAACTGGGGTAAGAAGGAGGGTGGAGGGGAAAAGTACATAACACAGGTAAAGTTAGATGTCATCGACACAGTGTGAAGTCCATAATACTTCGACGAGCCTCGGTGTAGGATAAACGATCAAGAGACGTATACTTCTCCTTCTTTTTCTTCTTATAAACCAGGCAATATGGTTAGTGTGGAGAGTGACTGCACATATGGGTGGCAGAACACAGGGACTCACCTCATGGAGTAGGTGTCCATACCCACCACACAGAGAGTTTGAAAAACAGCTCATGGGTGGTGGGATGTATGGTTTCACGTCACACTAACAACACATAACCTTGACCTTCTCTGGGAGGGTACCTCCCTCAAATGCCAGAATAAAGGCCCCAGTACTGGTGTGATTGTCCTTATGATCTTTCTGAACACACCGACGAAAATAAATGCCCCATCATTCCAGATTGGCCTGGAGTTCCTCATAAGTTTGAAGAATAAAGTCCTATTAAAAATGACTCCCTGATCCATATTCAAAGACTAGTGGGGAGTAATGGACACAGGGACTTTGTCAAGGTGGCGATGACAAGCAAGGCGGGCTGTAGATTAGGTGGCGGAAGAAGTTTTGATCAACATTGAACCCGACCGCATCTTACTGAGAGACTCCACTTCGCCTTCGATATTTTGCACAGAAAAAAAAACCGGATTGATGGAGGTGAACGTGTATCTGTTAGTCCTAGTACAGAGCAGGTACTGGGGAAAGTGTTCCATCCCAAGCTGGTGAGCCCAGCCCTTCTCCCTAGGCGTAGTCATGGAAAGGAAGGCCACAGGATTATAAGAATCAGCATTAAATGATCCATTGCCAAACAAAGAGACGGTCAGAGAAGAAAAGCTAGTGTTTTCCAGTTTACTACGTTTCATATGTAAAGTATCCGCCCTGATACCACCCACTCCAAGCCGGCCGGAGTGGCCGAGCGGTTCTAGGCACTTCAGTCTGGAACCGCGCGACCGCTACGGTCGCAGCTTCGAATCCTGCCTCGGGCATGGATGTGTGTAATGTCCTTAGGTTAGATAGGTTTAAGTAGTTGTAAGTTCTAGGGGACTGATGAACTCAGATGTTAAGCCCCATAGTGCTCAGGGCCATTTGAATTTGAACCCAAAGGGTGCCAAAAACGCCTAAATGGAAGGCTGAAAAAGAAAGGCTATGGGGACAAATCCGGAAGGAATACGTAAGTAAGAAGACCGTGAGCGTGGAAGGAGGGGGCAGAGGGGTAGAAATGGCTCTGAGCACTATGGGACTCAACTGCTGAGGTCATTAGTCCCCTAGAACTTAGAACTAGTTAAACCTAACTAACCTAAGGACATCACAAACATCCATGCCCGAGGCAGGATTCGAACCTGCGACCGTAGCGGACTTGCAGTTCCAGACTGCAGCGCCTTTAACCGCACGGCCACTTCGGCCGGCGAGGGGTAGAAGGGAGGACAGGGAGGTAGTGGTATGGGGAAGGAAATGCAGCCCGGGAAGGAAGAATGGGCCACAATAGCTTGTGAACCCATGTGCGCCAGGCACGAACTCACGAAAGCACTGAGTCACCTAGGGGGCGGGGGTGCAATGGTGTTGTAATCATCTTTTGGAATCTATTCACATGCACTACCTGCGACATTAAATGATATTCCCCTGACACGCCTATTCAAAAAAAAAAAAACTTAAATATATTAAATATGTATGGCGCACTATCAATATCGTTCACAATAAGAACGACCCAAGTGCTTCAAAAGTACTTCCGTCTGCCCATATCAAGGGAAAAATGTTTAAGCACACCAACTAAGTCTAAGTGGCCACAGTTTCACATGCCCGTCTATACCGCGCTTTTCTCGTAGGAAGGAAAAAACCAATTACCTGCACATCCAACATGAAACGTGATCAGCATTTGCAGGACCTCTACCAACCACGCTGAATACAAACACCGAGCACGATATGAAAAATCATCTTTCACAACAAAATTCTTCTACGAGCCTACTGTGTCCATTTGGTTGTACAAGAAAGCAAATTATATCATTTTTGAATTCCATCAACCGTTTTCCAGCATTTCATTACTCTCACTCCACCGCTAATGAGATGTAATTCTTTGTTCAGGGTAGTGCAGGTACATTTACACTCCGAGGGCCACCTTACGGGGCGGAACTTTGTATACCTCTGTCAGTTCCCTACTTCCCTGTTGCAGTTAAGAACGGTAGGTTGTGACTACGTTATTTCGAAGTTCAGATGCGACACACACACACACACACACACACACACACACACACAGTTTCGCAGACCTCATCGTCGTTTCTTTGCATCCCCAGAAATTTGAACTAAGAGCATTTATCTTGTGTGTACAATACACAATCGGTATCGTAGCGCGTTGTCTCCAAAGGTGTGTCGGAGTGGTCAGACGCCTTGTCCTGCGTAGCGTAGCATTCTAGCTCCTGGGCCTAGGGGGGTTACCTCTGTGACGTCTAGTGGCAAAGCGCGTGTCTGGAAACCAAGTGCGGGATCGGACAATGGGATATTTCAATCTGCATTTAACCTAACCTTCACCTCTCAACGATGTGAGGACTCGCCGGGAACGACACAGGGTCCGGATTCTACGTTAAACTGTAGGCCCCCTTTCCCTGCTAGGATTACGGACAGACAACTAGCCAAAGTTGTGTCCAATTGGAAGACTTGTAGTTGGCCACTCAAATATATGAGGTTAGTAATTCTAACAACAGAAATAAGTATAGTAACGCCTACTTCGATTTGAAACTGTTTTTATTACTAAGCTAAACATTGATATTTATTAGTACTGTTGGAACAACTAACCAATATGGTGCACTGAACAAGTAATTTGATTTGTACACACACACTCATGCTCGAGGGAGGACTCGAACCTCCGACGCCGCCCCCCCCCCCCCCCCCCCCCCCCACCACCACCACCCGCCAGACCGCGCGGCACTGTAGAAGGAATAGCAAGGTTTAACATCCCGTCAACAACAAGATAGTTAGCAACGGAGTCCAAGCTTGCATAGCACAAGGATAGATAAAGAAATTGGCTGCGTTCTTTCAGAGGAAACGCACCGGCAGTCACCTTAAAGAGATTTAGGGAAACCGCGGTAAAACATAAATCTGTATGATCGGAAGAGTATCTGAACCATTATCATCCCGAATGTGAATCTATTGTAACGACAGTTGCGTCACTTCGCTTGTTATTTTCATGCATATTCTGTGCATTTTCTGTCTTGGTGCTGAGGAAGAACTCACAAAATTGAAGAAGTTCCTTTATTACCTTCACACTGCATTGTAGATTAAACTAGCGACTGTTACAAATCAAATGACAAAACACACGGCGTATAGTTACTACTATTATTTATTTGTCCCGCGACACCTTTTGATGATCTTTACCCTATCGCCTGCAGCTGAAGAGCCTTCTTGCGTTACTGAGGTCATAATGTAACGCCCCTTCTGCGAAGTGTTCCTTGTTGTTGCATATCAGTACAACGGATACTTCCTATTGGTAATATCTTACGTAATACACGGAACACTGTGAACACCGTAGTAGTTTATTACGCTTGGTCCTAATGGAGGTATTATGCCGTCGCATTCCTCCGACCTTTGAACTGACTTACCAAGTCTGTTATAAGTGGCATCTACAGTTTAAAGTGGATTGCAAACCACGGTAGAACTTGGCTTTTTCAAATATATAATTCATTGCCCAAAGTGAAAGAAGTGACCATGAAGTGAAAAGAAACTAGTGTCAACCGAGAACGAAATCTTGCACCTTTAGCTTCATAGCCACACACTTACTCAGCGAGACACAAAGATTTTATACATTAACTACTACAATACTGCTAATTGTTTACTTACAAAATATACAGAGATATTGTCTACATCACAGAAGGTACACGAATAATTTTTACTAGTAACGTCTTACGTCGCAAGTCGACACAGGCAGAACTTAGTTGTGGAATATATTGTCCGAGTTTGTCGATATACGGATCAAATGATAATAGTAATAGTAAAGCAATTTTTTATTGTTTTAAGAATGCTTCAGTAGTGGCTCTGAAGTCAAAGGCGGTATTTAAAAATGCACTGAACTTAACGAGCTTTTATTGGGCAGACATGGAACTTCGGTTACTGTATGTTTGGCCTTCGTATCAATTGCACACACGAACTAACACATTTTATGGTTACGGTAGCACTACTGATTTTCGATAAGGTTAAGATTTGTATCATGTTTATTCTTCGATGTTTCGGTTGAGCAAGCACGTCTGAAGATGAAACGATATAATTTTGAAATCGATGAGAATTAAATATCATCATAAACCAACAAAAAGGCTTATCCAATAACTGTTTATTAATAAAAAAACAGCTGTAAGCCTCCTAAGGTTATATCAGCCTCCTAAGGTTATATCCATGAATACAAATCACACAAAACTCGTTAAGTTATCGTTAAGCACTCTGACTTTTTTTAATATGACATAATATTTGTTGTTTCTACAAACGTGAAAATTTCTCCATTCTGTATTAGTATTACGTGGTAATGTACTCTACAGTTTTTTGTTTGTGAGATAAAAAATAACAGGGCCTGTATGCAGTGTGTTTTATTT
The DNA here is from genome assembly GCF_021461385.2 of Schistocerca piceifrons. Lineage (NCBI taxonomy): Eukaryota > Metazoa > Arthropoda > Insecta > Orthoptera > Acrididae > Schistocerca > Schistocerca piceifrons. The sequence continues at coordinate 294,220,812 of NC_060149.1, read as the reverse complement.
GTTATACAATATACCAGATATTCTCCCAGTAGAGAAAAGTCATTACTGAGGAAGCACGGCTTCCACAAAGATTGGTCAAGAAATTGGCCGCGTCCTTGTTAACACAATCATCCTAGCATCCCTTTGGAGTGATTTAGAAAAACATGTAATCTAAATCATGGTGGTCCTATGTTTTAGCCCAAATCCGTCCGATACGATACCATGAAGACTACCTGCTGTACAGATATTCGGCACTACGATTAACACACGCAGGGGTCTCTAGTAATTAGCAATGGACTTTACCGAAGACTCACTCGCGCTACAGTCCAAAATGATTCTGGAGACAACACACAGGAAACAAATATCAGAAAGGACGATAATTCCCTGGATATGCCAACTAAAAACCACACAAAACATTTCTACAATTGCGTCAAGTGCACACTAACATAATCAGAAAATCATACATTTGTAGTCTGGTTGGACAGGGAACAACTCCCTAAGACCATATCCTGACAAATACTGTGTACAGAACGAAAATCCATCTGTGTTCGCTATAGCATGCCTGTGACATACCGGACGTTGTGACTAAACGAGTGCCGTGTTTGAAGACCCGTATGTAGGCAGTTACTTAGCATGGCTCCGTCGGAGCTAGATCAACTTGCTTCAAGGCCGTGTAGCTAAGCTCTCTCTTCTGTTTCATTTTTTGATAACAGCAGATGCGCCATAGCCAGCAACTTGCACCCGCAGTCTCTCTCAAAGACCTGAGAGCGGACGAATGTTCACTTACCATAACCATCCGGTCTGTCCATATACTGGGGTGAATGTGTCGAACACACTATATATTTCTTTTCTTACAGACGGATTACCGATCAGGACACAACAATCGTGACGAAACAACAGGAGCAATACACGGGGCACGGGGACCTTTTTCCACTGCTCCATGCTCGAATCAACAATTACCTCCGTCTACCACAGTCTTAATTGAAGATGTAGTTGATTCAACAATAATACACACAGCGGTCTTCCGCTGCGGAGCCCCTGTTGGTTCTATGTGCAATGAAAAGCTTGCTCCTAAACATTCGCATCTTTCCCTACACTATACTCCGAACTCAGCTGCAGCACATAATGTCGCTATTTTGTTAATGAGTGGGTCAGCGTCCGACGTTCATATTTCCGTACGGGGCACGCCGTAAACTGTATGTTTCACTGAAATCAGCCCACTTACGATAAATACTAATGATGGTCGCACCTGGAAACGCAGCGAGCATTGCGGTTTTTGTATTTTCACCTGTAGGGTCATCGCAAATACCCGTGGTAAATAGCTCAAATCATCAGCTTTGCCCATTCTCTGCACATGGAAAACACAAAACGATCTGGCTGCATTTCTACTGCAGTTTATTGCCGCTCACGCTTCTTCCCAAATACCAACGGGTGCTAATTTTCATGGTCGTGGGTAATCATCATGTCTTACTGAAATGTTGTGGAGCGCAATATTGTTTCAGAACTACCAGTACAAGGCTCAATTCGATCCAGACGATGGTACGCAAAGATTAACACAACGGGCGCTTATTCTGAAGGACGGCGGTTCAAATTCCTGTCCTTCCATCCATACATAGGTTTTCAGTGGTATCCCTGCTTTGAAAGGGCAAGACTGATTTTCTTCGCTTTCTCTCCCCAATCTAATGATCTCGTCGTCGACAGGACCTTAAACACTAATCTTCCTTCTTCAGCTCAACACGCCCTATAATCAGCGAGTTTTATCAGCTGCTCCTTTGTACAACGTATCAGCAGTATATAAATACGCAAGTCGCCAACAGCCTAAACATAAATAAGGACGTTAAAACGCTACTGATCTTATTTCCTCATTTGTATGTCATTATACTCCTGCACGACACATTACCTCAAAACATTCATCTCAATTTATCGCAAAGAAGAGATGAGCTGAACACCATTTGCGTTGTATTAGGTTAATTCTACTGCCGTTGCATGGTGAAAAATTGACCAAAGTGCCTAGTGAATTTTCAGCGAGCTCATTATCAGTACTCTTTCGACGTAAAACCTTAACCCTGTGGCGAATAGCGTCCACTACAGTGGACAGCGGTTAAAGGTCGCTTCTTTAGCATTTTCAATCAGGCCTGAGGCTGCAAATGCAACAGTTCACTGCAGTGGGCACTCTCTACTGGTGGTGTGTCCTGCATGCATTTGCAGCGTCATGACTGACTGAAAACGCCAGAAAATTGACCATTAAAGGTTGTCTACTGCCGTGAAATTCATGCACCACAGGGTTAAGAGTCTGCTACGAGGGAACGACATGGAATACTCCATGGCTAAGATAAAGGAACCACCCTCAGTTGGGATAAAAAAAAAACAGATTACCGGAAACTTAAACTAATACTGACGGGAAGGAATCTGAACTAGGATCCCAGGGCTCCTGTGGGAACAGGACTGTTACGCCTCAGCTAACAACCGAACTACGTCTTAGCATGCTGTTAGAGCAAATGAAGAAAATCAAAGCAGGAACCACAGTTCACGATGATTGAGAAAACTTCAATTCAGAGACAGTTCCAGATTAAGTTTAATTCGTTACTTTAAAAAAAAACGTATTTTATACAACTCTTAACTTTCGCTTTTTATTCTCGGTTTCTCTTCAAACACACGCCACTAATGCGCAACCAGTTGCCGATGATAGTTTTCCGCACCCTTCATAATGTTCAAGCGTGGGAACACGGTATCTGCTTCCTGTTACTGTACAGGACGATCGTGTAAATATTATGGCTGTTGAAAAATGTAAGAAATCAAACCTGGTACCGTAAATTCTTGAACCATAGTCAGGAAAGTAAATAAGTATCTTGTGGCCTTCAACTCTTTCTCGTTCCCACTGCTATGATGAACTTGGCAATTGCTAAAAGATGTACGTATGGGACGGCAACTGGGATATGATACACTAAAATACCAATTACTTCTAACAAATGTCGTTTGATTCCATATTTCGAGAACAGTATTTTTATTATATTTGCGCATCGTGCGGGATAGCCGCGCGGCCTGGGGCGTCTTGTCACGGTCCGCGCGGTTCCCCCCGTCGGAGGTTCGAGTCATCCCTCGGGCATCGTGTGTGTGTGTGTGTGTGTGTGTGTGTGTGTGTGTGTGTGTGTGTGTGTCGTCCTTAATATAAGTTAAAGTTAGATTAAATAGTGTGTAAGATTAGGGACCGGTGACCGCAGCAGTTTAGTCCCATAAGACCTTACCACAAATTTACAAATTATTATATTTGCGAGACAGCACATCAGCTCCAAAACAAAGTATTCCAAAAAATAAAAAGTAATCGTTGCAACATAGAACGTGACCTTATCCACCGCAAACCCTAAAAGGTATTTCTTTATTGGCCAAATCACAACACCTGACGCTTAGCCACACGAGAAGCCAGAATAGTACATTTACGCTTTGCACAGCATAACTTACCGGCAGACAAGTGCAAGCCCGGTGTTCACCTCAGTCCGCTGATTCGCAGTAGACTAACGCGGTCGGAGTCTCAGCACGACATTTACATGCAAAGGCTCGGGGTCATACGTGTTACATCAGGGGCGAGCACGCGACTGCTACTTGACTCAGGCTGGCTAGAGCAGATGTGGAGATACAAAAGCCAATGCTTGAAAAACAACTTTTGTTTCTAAGAAAGGTTCTGGCTTACAGGAAATTGCACAATACGCGTTTGCTGCGAAGTGAAAGGAAAGTGGCGACAGATCCCGACCGAGTCTTTCTGAAGACATAGGAGGAAGTTCACTGCAGCTCCGGGGGTTCCCTTCTGATGGCGCCAAGTTCTTCGAACTCGCCGTTCTCAAAGAGGGGACACAGACTTTCTATATGACGACCCACCTAACTACTCTCACGGCAAACCTGCAGTAATAACTATGCGATTTTTGACTACAGAATACGTAATATATTAAATACATTGTGTTTGCTCAGTGATTGTAAATCGCATCATACAATTGACAATCCAAAATTATACAGTGGAGGCTTTTAGCAGCCAGAGTGGTTTTCGTACAGGACAACAAACATATTCAAAGAAAGAATTACACTATTATATTCTTGTTAGCGGTCCATGTGCCAGACAACCACATCCTCCTCCCTGCTGTCGTTCAGTTGTCACATCGTTTGCTCCATACCATTTCAATATGTTGCTCGCCAGGCTTTCTGTATTGACAAGGTAACATCGTTAGCGCGGTACCCCTCACTCCTCTCTTTTCTGCGTAGCATCAGTATCCTTTATCATTCACTAATATTTTGGGTTTTCCTTCTCTACTGAAAACTTATTTTCCTGATAAATATTCGCCAAACAAAAATTTTTGCATATTACCCGTAATTATCATATACGACCGTCATTTTAAATAGTGGTCAAACTCATTTAGATGGGAGGTTTTGCCTTTAAGCAACTGCAAAGCCATCAGACACTGATCGCTGGCGCAGTTGATTTTCCATAATCTCGTGTTTATTTGAAGCGATTTCGTAAAACTGAAAAAAAAAATAATCTGAATGATAGCTAAGCGCATCATTGTCATACCGACGGAGAGAAATTTCATTCTGCTGCCATCTTCCTATGTAAGAGCCATTTTACAAGACACGGAAATAAATACTTTGTATATTTTTCCTTCGCACTCTTCAAGTTTTCCAATTTCATACGTATAACCATCGGCTCAAGATAAATTTGAACTAAGGTTTCTGTTGAATCTACGATTACTGTAACAGGATGTTTGTATGTATGATTTTGTCTTGTTTCCACAGTTAGTGAAACATTCTGTGGGAACGAGAATGTATGTATTGTATGCACTGACAACTTTGACGTTAATATGCACACGCCGACCACTGTCGGTAAGGGGAAAATCAATTTTCTCCTTGTTTTGTGCTTGTGCTTTGTAAGCTAAAGCCTACATGCCTATGACGGCCGAAGGCTTTAACAGCAATTGCGACTACCGCCTGATAGTAACCTTTTGTTATGGAAGGCAGCTCACAAAAAAATATTAGCAGAACGTCACATTTGTATTAATCTTAAATGTTTTGAGCTTTCGTATGGAAACTTAAAACCCATAAACGACATTATTAATATGTAACTTACTTTTAGAAACGGTGGACGTACACATTCCAACAAAACAGAATAGTGCCTAAGTGAAAGAAGAATGATAGTTCCAGTTGCATGATCACGCTGACTAGCCGTCTGACATCTTCAGAGACAAAAGCGGGCAACTTCATCGTTACCACAACAACTTTTGCTGGCAGTACAAAGTCCGAACGCCTTTCACTTTTCTCCCTGTACATTTGTGTACCAACCTGCTTTCGCGAAAGGCTCGCACTTTCTTCGGCCGTGGTATGTAAGCCACAAGGACACGACACTTCTGGAATGGACAACAGCGTAGGTAGCCTGACAGATTAAAATCCCGTTCTCTGCAGACGGCTATAACGCCATCTAAACAGTGATGCTCAAATATGTTCCCACCATTAAAATTTGTACGTTATAATTATATACCAACAATATGCCCAGTTACTAATAATGGCGTACTAGTTACAACTAATGCGATTCCATGCATTTAATCTAGTAATACGTATTAATGAGACATGCGAACTCCACACCTACGATTGTCGTCATTTTTGGGACTGTTTTTCGAGTCGTTTTGGTGCACTTAAAAACGTGTGTGTCACGTCAGTGAGGCTGAGATTGTCAGGCAGTCGCCAAGGCCAGCTACACAGCACAAAAAACGAAAAAAGAAAGGAAGTAGCAAAGTTCTCTGCAAGCTCTCGCAGACGATGACCTTGGAAAAAGTTCCCTCTCAGGAGATCCGAGTGAATGCGTTGGTGTGCATCTGTAATCAATCACACGTTACTGTAGTTTTACAACAATGCTTATTTCGCTAGTGACGCGAGAGTGTTAAATTATGGAACAGCCGAACACGAACATATGTCGAGGACCACAGACGGTTTCGAGGGAAACGCCAGAATATTGGAAAATTATTCAAAACTTTGGGAAGAAACCACTGACAGAATAATCTTACATGTTCAAGAAAAGCAGCGCAATATTTAAGGAAACAAACCAGGCTGCTGAAAGGCCACAAGACACATTCCAACGGAGGCAGGAGAAATGAGTGTACAGCTACTCAAAAGTTATCCTGCCTCCCATGGGAACCCACATCGCAGCTGTATGAGAGACTATTATGAGTTCCAAACATTCAGAAATGGCTAATACATCAGTTGTTCGGGACTGCATATCTATGCACACATGGGTGGTAACCGTAACTGGGTCGATGGTACTTGCTTGAAAACCACTCTTACTAAGAAACGTCTTAAATTTTCAGTGCCTTCTTTATAAACTTGTACAATGTCTTGAGAGGGACGTAATCAAATTGACAACTCACGAAGTAGTATTAAAATTAGTATTTCATACTGAAACCTATCTTACGAGAGTCGTCCTATCAGAATTAATGAACTAAAAACAGAAGTAAACCTCTGCCACCGATACAATGGTTCTTTATCAGTGTGTCTCCAGCGTATTGCATCACACAAACTTTGCCTCTTACTTATCAGTCATTTCAACGAAAACAAGCTTCAGCGCTGCAATGATCGTTTATCTAACAGGTGTATTAAGTCTCTGAATCGTGCCCAACTGCGACATCATATCTTTCCGTTACAGTAATAATGTAACCAACCTTTCTTTGGTATATTGTAAACTGTCTAGAGAACGAACAATACCACAATGATGAAATATTTATCCTAATGTGAAAGCACACAGCCCCTTTGATCAGCTTTACACCATTTTCAGGCCACCTCCCCATTCAAGATTGTTGTTCGGCAATGGGTTATCCTGACACTGCGTAATTAAATGTTTAATTCCTGTTATTGCTTTCCGAAGTGCTTGTTGGAACTTCGGACCTAGTGTGTATCTTCCCTTACAAGTAATTTGTAAAGATCTAAAATCTAGTGTTAACACCCTTTGACCTTGGTTAACCCTCAGCTCTGAACTCATTCAAGCAACAAGAGCAAGCAACTCGCATCACAATACCCAAGGTGAAAACTGCAAGGCTCGGGTTTCCCTAATGGCATTATTGTGCTTGACTGTGGTGCTTAACAAGCATTTTAGGGTTATTGTCTTGCAACAGGCAGCAGACTTCCGTTATAGATGCGATAAAGCGAAAAGTTAGGTAGGTAACAGTACCATTCTAAGAAATTACGTATATCTGCTAATGAACTTGGGAAAAATTTTCATTTGTTCCTCAGCATTTGCTGCAAATATCTTAGAACCATGCTGGCGTATGTTAAAGGCCTAATTTACTCAATGAAAGAATAGTCTTGGACGTAGAAATGCCATCCCCCGTAAAATCTCCTGCAGTCGACTATGGTAAAATATGACTGCAGATTACGATCGATCCAATAATAATAATAATAATAATAATTATTATTATTATTATTATTATTATTATTATTATTATTATTATTATTATTATTATTCAAACATCTTGCACGTGCGCCATTTCATTTTCAGATAAATTGTCAAACTTTCAGAATAAATCGTTCCTCTGCAGAGGAAAGTGCAATGTTTTTGGAGTAGCTCACAATTCAGTTTCAGGTAAAATATTCACTTTCGAAAGCATTCCTAATCTGTAGCCAAGACGTATTTCTGCGATTTTCTTTCTGGTGTATTACAGCCGCATATTTGACTAGCTAAACTACGACTATTCCTAACAGTAATTATGATATTACAGAATAGTCTTGTAAGTAGACTATTGTGAAGCCACAGTTCGTAATGCAATACTGTCCGGTACAGGCTTAGGCTGTTGATAACATCTAACGGAATGACGGTGTGCCCTCTAAACGAACGACAAGGAAAAGCATTCGCAATAAACCTACTTTCGTTTTGGAGGGATAGGAAGTGTGGTTGTTCCTTCGAGGTCGGATCACAACGAAATACAGCGTGCAGTACTACAGAGATCAAACTGAGTAATTGAAAACCTCACTGACAATTTGGCGCATTAATCAATGACATTACTACAATAGCATTATCTCTATTTGTCGTGTTCCGAATCGTCAGAAAAGTCTATCACAGGTGTCTGAATGTTTGACGTTTACATCAGTAATCAGCTGTCAACATGTAGCTAACAAACAAGCTTAACGACCTCAAAAATTTCCACTGAAGTTGTATTCATTATGGAATTGGTTGAAATCATGTGTATAACTTTCAGGATTTTAACTGTGTTTGACCTCATCTGCAGGACCTCTCACCCATAAATCGTAGTTTATTTGAAAATGGTAACATATGTTTCGCACACACTATAAATACGTTAAAATCCACCAGCGGCAGAAGGGTTCTTGCAGATATGGGCTGAAGGGAAATTTTCTGTGTGTTCCAACACTCGTTGCTTTGCTGCTGCAGTGGAGACTGTTCAATAGCTTTTAAGGTAATATCGCGCATTAAGAGAATGAGGAACGTAAAGCACAGTGGTACCACAAGATAGAATTACCACATGCAGCAAAGTTGCAGAAGAAAAATGAAAGAATAAATCATGATAGTTCAAACAACAAGTCAATCGTGCATTTATCTGATTCCAATATTAATTGGTTGCTTCTTACAACATGATTAGCCCCCTTAGAAGCTGTCAGGTAGTTTCATTTAAGGAAATAAGTACTCACACAAATGTTCGTATAAGTAGCAGGCGTAGATTGGATAGTAATCACTTTCAAAATGTGTACGACGTACGACAGTCGCGTCGTGGAAACTAAAAAGCTATGTGAAAGACTGCACAGGCGGTCGAGGCGCCTACTTACAGGTCTGTTCGACGCGGCGGCGAGCAGGGAACTAGCGTGCAGCGGCGCTCGGGGGGGCCGTTATAACGTGAGGCCGTGATAACGGACTGACCTCAACACTATCAACCAAAAAGTGTATCTGGCTCAGGCAGAGCTCTGCCTTCAGTCACATGTGGATCTGCTGAGCGTAGATAACCTTGCATGATACATTTACGAGGCGAGCATGGAGAATTGCAAAAGCCTAACTTATCAACGACGTTCGACACGCCGGGAGGCAGCGAGTGCCACGTAAGATATGGCGTGATGAGAGCCATTCCCAAATCAGTTCTCCACCGTGTATGCAAAATTCATTTACACGACATAACACTTATATGTATGTTGATTTTCGTAAATACGATAGAGGTATAATAATTCATCAAAGCGCGTACAAATCCAACCTACGATTGCTTACCAGCAGGTACCATCATAACATTTTGAAGCTCCTCGAGGCTAGACGATGGACTCATATTCAGCTTCATATTAATCCAATCAATTTTCAGATGGTTTGCATGACCGCCTGTCGCTGGTTATGTCATACCCGGCATTAGACCAACAGATCATGTAGCATCTAGCACTCGATTTACCATGATCCATGGCCAGGATCCACGACCACTCTACTGCAACCCGCAGTTCATATATTGGCCGGGATTGCATCGAACTTCTGCAAAACTTTGCCAATCTTGGCGATTTTGCGTTCTTCTAAATTTGGCGTGCATTTTTCGTTGCTTCTGCATCAGCGATCTGACATGTTTTGTGTACCATGGGGGATCAGTACCATCAATTATTAATGTATGTTGTATATATCTTTCAACTGCCTTCGATACTATCTCCTTGAAACGATTCTACAGCTTTTCTGCGCTTATAAGATCAGATCTGAATGAGTGAAGACTGTCACTTAAAAAGGCGTTAAGAGCATTTTTATGAGCGTTTTGAAATATATACACTTTGCGTTTCTTTTTGATGGTTGTGGGTGTTACGGTATTCACCCTAGCAGCAACTGCCTTGTGGTAGCTAATCCCTGTATTCGTCACGATACTCACTATTTGTCCACCATTATTTGTCACTAAGAGGTCAGGTATGCTTTCGCAACCATTTATGCTTCGAGTGGCCTCATGAACTCCAAAATAATTTACTGAGAATGCATTCAGTGCAATTTTGGATGACGTTTTATGCCTGCCGCCGGCTTTACCCTTAAAATTTTTCCATCATATCGAGGGTAGATTGAATTCACCACCGACTGTAATTGTATGAGTGGGGTACCTATTTGAAATGAGACTAAAGTTTTCTTTGAACTGTTCAGCAACTATATCTTCTGAGTCAGGGTGTCAGTAAAACGATCCAATTAATAGTTTAGTCCTATTGTCAAGTATAACTGCTACCCAAGCTATTCGCAAGAACTATCAACTTCAATTTCACTACAAGGTAAACTACTACTTATAGCAATAAATACTCCATCACCAACTGTATTTAATCTATCCTTTCTGGATACTGTTCGGTAATTTGAAAAAATTTCAGCTGAACTTATTACCGGCTTTAGCCAGCATTCTGTACCTATAACTATCTGAGCTTCAGTGCTTTCTATTAGGGCTTGGAGCTCTGGTTCTTTCCCAACACAACAACGACAATTTACAACTACAATACCGATCGTTTCTACAATTACCTTACTGTGTTTTACCTGCCCCCTTTTAGACGGACGCCCTTTCTATGGTTTCCTGAGATCCTCTAACCTAAAAAACTGCCCAGTCCCTTCCATACAGCCCCCGCTACCCGTGTAACCGCTTCCTGTGTGCAGTGAACTCCTGACCCATTAAGCGGAACCCGGACCACCGCCACCCGATGGCGCAAGTCAAGAAATTTGCAGCCTACACGGTCACAGAACCGCCAGAGCCTCTGATTCAGACCCTCCACTCGGCTCTGCACCAAAGGACCACAGTCGGTTTTGTCGACGATGCTGCAGATAGTGAGCTCTGACTTAATCTCGCAAGAATGGCAGTCTTTACCATTTCCGCTAGCCGCCCGAAACCAGAGAGATTCTCTTCCGATCCAAAGCGACACACATCATTGGTAACGACATAAGCCACCACCTGAAGTTGGCTGCACTCTGTAATCTTCATGGCATCCGGAAGCACCCTTTCCGCATCCGGAATGACTTCCCCCGGTACGCATACGGTGTGCACACTGGCTTCTTTCCCCTCCTTGGCAGCCATGTTCCTAAGAGGCCCCATTACGCGCCTAACATTGGAGCTCCCAACTACTACCAATCCCAGCCTCTGTGAATGCCCAGACCTTGCGGGCCGAGAAGCTTTCTCTAGAACAGGATGGACGACTGCATCCGGCTCAGAGGCTTCGTCAGCCACAGTTAACGCCCGAAACCTGTTCGTCAAACAAACCGGGGAGACCCTACGATCGGCCTCTCGGGAAGTCTTTCGCTGCCTGCCAGACTTTGGAATGGTCTCCCACTCAACATCAGTGCAGGCAGTACCCGGGGCAGCAACAGCAGTGGACCGATCGTTGGAGACGTGGGACGTGCTAGACGTCCCTCGCATCCCCGCGTCCGACCCCCCACAGTGATGCCCCTTAGCAGCAGCCTCAAGCTGTGTGACGGAAGCTAACACAGCTTGGAGCTGTGAGCGAAGGGTCACCAACTCAGCTCGCATCTGTACACAGCAATCACAGTTCCTGACCATTACTGAAGGAATTCCTGTTTGAAGCTCGTAAAAATATGTAACAAACGAACGGTGTACTCGGCTTATTAGCAGCAGGAACTCGAGGTGCTCTCTCACTGACGGTTTAACCGACACTGAGATACACCAACCAAAACAAACAAAAGCCTGTACGATACGAGGGTCGATTCATTCACAATCGCAGTTACGTGAACTGATTCAGTGTCTTCCACGCCTAGATTGCATATATCTGATACACACTTAGGCTATATGTGTTGTGAAGATTGTGGAGAATAAAAATCGGTTTGTCTGTTAATACCATCTTGAAGATACTGGAGGACCCTAAACATAGAATTCTGAGATATACATAATAATGGTTAGAAAATATTATTTAGTTATTTATTGCCATTAACAACTTACACTTTAGAGCAGAAACTTAAACTCATAGCAACTGCTGAAAGTGAAAACTAACAGTATCAAATGTATGCATCACAACATAGCATAAAATATTGTTGTACACTCTCAAGTAACCCGGTTGTGAAATGAGACCGGCATTAGGACCTTTCCGCCAAGTTTCTCTTCCATTTCTACTTGGGGTTTAATACAACAATTACTTCATGTAACCCCATAGATAAACCCGTAGGAGCAAAATCCAGCAGCCACAATTACTATATGTAAGAACATCTTCCAATACAACAGTCAGGTGTATATGTTGTTTCAGTGCTCAAGAAAAGTAATATCAAAGTGAGCTGGTGCTCCATCGTATTAAAACCACCTATTCTTGTTGACTAGAGGTACAGTCTCAAACAACTGTTTAAGTAAATCTCGAATGAAAACCAGATAACATGCACCATCCAAAAGGAATGGCTGCAAATAAGAGCCAATTTTAGTTTACCTACAACAAATCCATCTCCGCTCACGATTTAATGAAAATCGTTGCCGACCATGTGGCACAAGCGTCTCGTATGGATTTTTATCATACAATACACAGAAGCCATGGGCTAGAGATATGCATATGTAAACGTGGCAGTAGTATCACTTACACAAGGTATAAAAGGGTAGTGCATTGGCGGAACTGTCATTTGTACTCAGGTGAGTCATGTAAAATTGTTTCCTACGTGATTATCGCTGCACGACGGGAATTAACAGACTTTGAACGCGGAATGGTAGTTGGAGCTAGATGTATGACGCACTCCATTTCGGAAATCGTTAGGGAATTCAATATTTCGAGATTCACAGCGTCAAGAGTGTACCGAGAATACCAAATTTCATGCATTACCTCTACCATGGACAATGCAGTAGCCGAGGGTCTTCACGTAATGACCGAGAACAGCGGCGTTTGCGTAGAGTTATCAGTGCTAACACACTAGCAACACTGCGTGAAGTAACCGCAGAAATCAATGAGGGACGTATGACGAATGCATCCTTCAGGACAGTGTGGCGAAATTTGGCGTTAATGGGCTATAGCAGCAGGGGACCGACAGGAGTCCCTTTGCTAATAGCACGACATCGCCTGCAGTGCCCCTCCTGGGCTCGTGACCATATCGGTTGGACATTAGACAACTGGAAAACCGTGGCCTGGTCAGACGAGCCCCTATTTGAGTTGATAAGAGCTGATAGTGTGGCGTAGACCCCACGAAGCTATGGACCCAACTTGTCAATAAGGCAATGTGAAAGCTGATGGTGGCTCCATAATGATATGGGCTTTGTTAACATAGAGTGGACTGGATCCTCTGGTTCAACTGAACCGACCATTGACTGGAAATGGTTATGTTCGGCCGCTTAGAGACCGTTTATAGCCACTCGTGGTAGCCGGCCTTTGTGGCCGTGCGGTTCTAGGCGCTTCAGTCTGGAACCGCGTGACTGCTACGGTCGCAGGTTCGAATCCTGCCTCGGGCATGGATGTGTGTGATGTCCTTAGGTTAGTTAGATTTAAGTAGTTCTAAGTTCTAGGGGACTGATGACCACAGATGTTAAGTCCCATAGTGCTCAGAGCCATTTTTAGCCACTCGTGGACTTCATGTTCCCAAACAAGGGTGGACGTTTTATGTCTATGGACGACAGTGCGCCACGTCATCAGGCCACTATTGTTCGCGGTTAGTTTGAAGAACACTCTGCACAATTCGAGCGAATGATTTAGCCTCCCAGATTGCCCGACATGAATCCCATTTAACATGTCGGGGATATAATCGAAAGGTCATTTCGTACACAAAATCTTGTATCGACAACACTTTCGCAATTATGGACGGCTATAGAGGCAGCATGGCTCAGTATTTCTGCAGGGGACTTCCAATGACTTGTTGAGTCCACGTCACGTCGAGTTGCTGCACTACGCCTCAGTGCAAATGGCTGCTGCCGCAGTTGGAAACATAACACAGCTGACAGATGCAGAATCCGTAAGCAATACGAACTGTAGGAAGTTTCGCTCTACAGTAGTGCGCTGGATAATCCACAGACATAAATGAACTATAGATTTAAAATCATTGGTCGCATTGCTCCGTCTATGATGGGAGGTGAAATTGTTTTGCCACCAGTACTCTCTCTACTGCTTTCTCCGAAGCGTTCATTTCACGGAGAATTTGACGAGTGTGTATTAAGTAATCTTCTTCCACACGATCCAACCGAAACTCCTAAAATTCTTTGCCAAAAGCACTGGCTAACGCTCTGTAACTTGAACACATTTTCTCTATCCACGACGATAAAGTTTTTTTCCATCACTGGGCTTCCAGTTCCGAAACTTTCCTCTATATAATCTTTCGGCTTGTTGCATCACACATTAAATGCAGGGCAGAATGTTCATGTAATGAGTAATACCTAATATTTGACGCCCATTGACAGACTGTAAACAGTGGCAAATGCCACTGAGAACACATCATTAGCGATTATGTATTCGATACGGCAGGCACTTGTTAGGTAGTTTATAAATATGATCTCGCACGCACGGCTCATTTATTTCCTAACATTGGTTCCTCATATCAAAATATTGAGTTTAAGATCCTCTACCGTTGCTAAAAATTTGACTGTCAGTGTGCATACACTAGGGGCTATTCGTAACATTCCAGACGCACACTATATGTACAAAAAATACAAACACATGCAGAAACAATTCTCAGAGGCACATAGAACAACCACAGAATTGTTCCGATTTTATCGTCGCAAATGAACCGTTTATTGCAACGCTGGGGTAATCCGATTTTCTATTGGACTACATGTCTCTTATACTGGAGTCTGCCCTCCCGTGCTACCATTAGAGCGTCATCTCCGCCGCACAAGCACGTCGGATAATCTTTCGGCCTAAGAGATCAGGAAAAAGCTTGCCACAACCCTTAAGACCAGCGGTGCACAGACCGCTGACCGCATGCGGCCCACATTGATCTGATGGCGGCCCGCCCCTCACCGTTCGGTCCTGTAATCTTTTTACTCAACTTTCACTCCCTCCCAGAAAGGAGAGAACTTAGTTCTTTTGAGAATACATTATTTTAACTACAGTTGTCAAATAAAGTGAATGTTAGTCAAAAAATGATGTGAACTAATTATGTTGTTTTTTTCCTTTGTTGCGGCCCTTACGAAGTCGCAGTGAGGGCGTCGCCGCCCCGGTACTATCAAGTCTATACACCACTGCTTCAGACCGTCTCTTGGTGGCCGGAGTTATGCCCTACATATCTTCAGGGGCGTATCCAAATGTGCGTAATGCAACACCGTGGCAACATATCTCTTCATATGGGTCATAAGAGTTTATTCGGTAAATGAAGCTACCTGTATCCATATAAAGGAAATTATTTTGAGTCTTTGCTAACTCACGGTGAAAGTGGTACGAGTTGTGTTTGCAAAGATCTGACACACACAGGCAGCCACTGAAGGTTTCATGTAATGCAGCTAACCTTGGACATCTCCAAAGCTACAAAATCTCCGTAAAAAATGGCTGCCCACTTAAAGTTTGACTTTGTTACTTTTCTCATCGCTCCCTCTCCTCAACGGCTGACTAATTTAGCGTCATGGTGTTTTCTAACATGTTCTTCTATGTTCCAAGAAGTAGCGCTGTTCACTAATTTATCAAAATTATACGTAGCGGCCAATATTACACATCGATCTGTGAGGATTGTATGTGAGGAAGCAGGACTACGTTTCACAGACCAACACAGAAACGAGAAGACATTCGAAGTATACGCAGACTAAGAACGACAACCCCCTCTCGTACAAAATACTTAAGCTTTATGAATTTACATCGTTATTCATACCGCTACGCATCACAATAATATTTGCGCAACTAACCTGGGACGACTGTGTTACTAGCCAAAGACGCTAACTACTAGACCATGCGATCAGTTGGATTTTGCAGCTGTGATACTTTTATTTTTGTACATTAGATGACTTAAAAAAGGCCAAGTATTAGGCCAAGAAGGTGTGTGAGGACTATTGGAGGAGAGAGACTTTGACTTAAAAGGAAAGTCGAAATACAACAAAAATCGGTCGACACAGAACCGAACAAAGACTCGGCATTATCATAACTGTCTGAAACAGCATACGACGGATAAAGTTACCGCTGTGGAAAATAGCGACGTCCCGCGGAAGGTAGTTTTACGGACACTGCTAGCGAAGTATCGTGAGCAGCTACGCGAGAAACAGTCTCTGTTCTTGTTCTAAATTGGCATGTAATTCAGTGGCGCGTAAAGACGTGTACCATGTGACAGTACTCCACTTGTAAGAGTACTTGAGTATATTCTATTACTATCTCACTTATCCGCTTCTCGGGCGTAAACAGGACGCTGCTGCCATTGTGTCACGTTCGCTTTGCCAGGTGTTAAATACAAAATATATGTTACATATTATCGAAGTTCAGTGAGGCCTTATTGGGCTGTACAAGATACAGTACGAAAGTGCACAAAAGCAAGTCTACATACTGTATGCGTTTAGCCCTGTGGCTATGGCGCGTACAGTTCCTGAAAGATTACAAATATTAGGCATTAAATACAAACTGCAACAAAATTTTGACACACTAATGCTTCAGTTGATTTGGAACACACTTGTCGCGTCATCTCTTGTATGCATCTAATCCTTAAATACTTTATCCTGAAAGCACATATACTGTGTGGTATCGCCAGTGCAGAGATATTTGAACTGCGTATCATGAAATAGTCACGTACCACCGCAGTGGAACATTGCCACTATTTGTATGTAACTGACACCATTCAGAAGTGGAAAGCACTGTTTTCAACGCATCACAGAACTGCAAAAAAATTACTACTACTGCCAACGTACATCGAGCAACTAGTGAAATAGAAATACCGTTGTCGATACGACGCCTGTACAAACCGCAGATTATAGAGGTGCAACAAGCTGACACGTGTTAAGTGAGGGAGAGGTGGAGGGGGGGGGGGGGGAGGGGGGCAGCGATTGCACAGCCACTTATCTTTTTAATATGGCAAGTGATAAACTTCTGGTGTTTTTATTTAGGAAACGTGGGCTACTTTTAACGTCTTTTTTGCCGCCATTTTAACTTAGCTCAACTGAGTTATTCAAGTTTCCCTAACAAAATATTAATATTCCATCACTGTTATTTAGCACACGTCCATTCTGTCATCTGGAATTTTTTCTTCAGTGGAAATATGATAATACACCGAGGTGACGAAAGCCATGGGATGCCACCTAATGCCGTGCCGGACCTCCTTTGGCCAGCTTCGTGCACCAACTGGTTGTGGTAAGCAATCCACAAGTAATTTGAAGTCCAATGCAGAAATATTGAACTCTGTTGCCTCTATAGCCGTCCATAACACCGAAAGTGTTACCGGTACAGGATTTTGTGCACGAACTGACCTCTCGATGTTGTTGTTGTTGTTGTTGTGGTCTTCAGTCCTGAGACTGGTTTGATGCAGCTCTCCATGCTACTCTATCCTGTGCAAGCTTTTTCATCTCCCAATACCTACTGCAACCTACATCCTTCTGAATCTGCTTAGTGTATTCATCTCTTGGTCTCCCCCTACGATTTTTACCCTCCACGCTGCCCTCCAATACTAAATTGGTGATCCCTTGATGCCTCAGAACATGTCCTACCAACCGATCCCTTCTTCTGGTCAAGTTGTGCCACAAACTTCTCTTCTCCCCAATCCTATTCAATACTTCCTCATTAGTTATGTGATCTACCCATCTAATCTTCAGCATTCTTCTGTAGCACCACATTTCGAAAGCTTCTATTCTCTTCTTGTCCAAACTATTTATCGTCCATGTTTCACTTCCATACATGGCTACACTCCATACGAATACTTTCAGAAATGACTTCCTGACACTTAAATCAATACTGGATGTTAACAAATTTCTCTTCTTCAGAAACGCTTTCCTTGCCATTGCCAGCCTACATTTTATATCCTCTCTACTTCGACCATCATCAGTTATTTTGCTCCCCAAATAGCAAAACTCCTTTACTACTTTAAGCGTCTCATTTCATAATCTAATTCCCTCAGCATCACCCGACTTAATTCGACTACATTCCATTATCCTTGTTTTGCTTTTGTTGATGTTCATCTTATATCCTCCTTTCAAGACACTGTCCATTCCATTCAACTGCTCTTCCAAGTCCTTTGCTGTCTCTGACAGAATTACAATGTCATCGGCGAACCTCAAAGTTTTTATTTCTTCTCCATGAATTTTAATACCTACTCCGAATTTTTCTTTTGTTTCCTTTACTGCTTGCTCAATATACAGATTGAACAACATCGGGGACAGGCTACAACCCTGTCTTACTCCCTTCCCAACCACTGCTTCCCTTTCATGTCCCTCGACTCTTATAACTGCCATCTGGTTTCTGTACAAATTGTAAATAGCCTTTCGCTCCCTGTATTTTACCCCTGCCACCTTTAGAATTTGAAAGAGAGTATTCCAGTCAACATTGTCAAAAGCTTTCTCTAAGTCTACAAATGCTAGAAACGTAGGTTTGCCTTTCCTTAATCTTTCTTCTAAGATAAGTCGTAAGGTCAGTATTGCCTCACGTGTTCCAGTGTTTCTACGGAATCCAAACTGATCTTCCCCGAGGTTGGCTTCTACTAGTTTTTCCATTCGTCTGTAAAGAATTCGTGTTAGTATTTTGCAGCTGTGACTTATTAAGCTGATAGTTCGGTAATTTTCACATCTGTCAACACCTGCTTTCTTTGGGATTGGAATTATTATATTCTTCTTGAAGTCTGAGGGTATTTCGCCTGTTTCATACATCTTGCTCACCAGATGGTAGAGTTTTGTCAGGACTGGCTCTCCCACGGCCGTCAGTAGTTCCAATGGAATATTGTCTACTCCGGAGGCCTTGTTTCGACTCGGGTCTTTCAGTGCTCTGTCAAACTCTTCACGCAGTATCGTATCTCCAATTTCATCTTCATCTACATCCTTTTCCATTTCCATAATATTGTCCTCAAGTACATCGCCCTTGTATAGACCCTCTATATATTCCTTCCACCTTTCTGCTTTCCCTTCTTTGCTTAGAACTGGGTTTCCATCTGAACTCTTGATATTCATACAAGTCGTTCTCTTATCTCCAAAGGTCTCTTTAATTTTCCTGTAGGCGGTATCTATCTTACCCCTAGTGAGATAGGCCTCTACATCCTTACATTTGTCCTCTAGCCATTCCTGCTTAGCCATTTTGCCCTTCCTGTCGATCTCATTTTTGAGACGTTTGTATTCCTTTTTGCCTGTTTCACTTACTGCATTTTTATATTTTCTCCTTTCATCAATTAAATTCAATATTTCTTCTGTTACCCAAGGATTTCTACTAGCCCTCGTCTTTATACCTACTTGATCCTCTGCTGCCTTCACTACTTCATCCCTCAAAGCTACCCATTCTTCTTCTACTGTATTTATTTCCCCCGTTCCTGTCAATTGCTCCCTTATGCTCTCCCTGAATCTCTGTACAACCTCTGGTTCTTTTAGTTTATCCAGGTCCCATCTCCTTAAATTCCCACCTTTTTGCAGTTTCTTCAGTTTTAATCTACAGGTCATAACCAATAGATTGTGGTCAGAGTCCATATCTGCCCCTGGAAATGTCTTACAATTTAAAACCTGGTTCCTAAATCTCTGTCTTACCATTATATAATCTATCTGATACCTTTTAGTATCTTCAGGGTTCTTCCATGTATACAACCTTCTTTCATGATTCTTAAACCAAGTGTTAGTTATGATTATGTTGTGCTCTGTGCAAAATTCTACCAGGCGGCTTCCTCTTTCATTTCTGTCCCCCAATCCATATTCACCTACTATGTTTCCTTCTCTCCCTTTTCCTACACTCGAATTCCAGTCACCCATGACTATTAAATTTTCGTCTCCCTTCACAATCTGAATAATTTCTTTTATTTCATCATACATTTCTTCAATTTCTTCGTCATCTGCAGAGCTAGTTGGCATATAAACTTGTACTACTGTAGTAGGTGTGGGCTTCGTATCTACCTTGGCCACAATAATGCGTTCACTATGCTGTTTGTAGTAGCTTACCCGCATTCCTATTTTCCTATTCATTATTAAACCTACTCCTGCATTACCCCTATTTGATTTTGTGTTTATAACCCTGTAGTCACCTGACCAGAAGTCTTGTTCCTCCTGCCACCGAACTTCACTAATTCCCACTATATCTAACTTTAACCTATCCATTTCCCTTTTTAAATTTTCTAACCTACCTGCCCGATTAAGGGATCTGACATTCCACGCTCCGATCCGTAGAATGCCAGTTTTCTTTCTCCTGATAACGACATCCTCTTGAGTAGTCCCCGCCCGGAGATCCGAATGGGGGACTATTTTACCTCCGGAATATTTTACCCAAGAGGACGCCATCATCATGTAATCATACAGTAAAGCTGCATGCCCTCGGGAAGAATTACGGCTGTAGTTTCCCCTTGCTTTCAGCCGTTCGCAGTACCAGCACAGCAAGGCCGTTTTGGTTATTGTTACAAGGCCAGATCAGTCAATCATCCAGACTGTTGCCCTTGCAACTACTGAAAAGGCTGCTGCCCCTCTTCAGGAACCACACGTTTGTCTGGCCTCTCAACAGATACCCCTCCGTTGTGGTTGCACCTACGGTACGGCTATCTGTATCGCTGAGGCACGCAAGCCTCCCCACCAACGGCAAGGTCCATGGTTCATGGGGGGGGCTCTCGATGTTATGCTCCATAAATGTTCAATGGGAAGCATGTTTCGCTCCAATTGCACCACACTATTATGGAGCCACCACCAGCTTGCACACTGCCTTGCTGACAACTTGGGTCCATGGCTTCGTGGGGCCTGTGCCACACTCGAACCCTACTTTGTACTTGAGATCGTCAAGTTGTTCCGCCATCCTCTAACGACAATATACTTCTTGTGCCGCAATGAATATTACGAGATGACGGATGGCAGGATCCCCAGTCTCTGACCGACGCGTAATTCTTCACGCAGCACTTTGAGGAGCAGGCTCTGAATTCTGCGACGTTGTGTCCGTCTTGCATCTTACGGTACGTTGCTGACATCTTCCTGACAAGACTTCACAGTGAAAATGCACTGCAGCAATTCGTCGATCAGATGAACGGTGTCCGGCCAAACATTAAACTTATTATCGATATGGAGAAGAATGTAAGACCACCGTTCTTTAGCTGAGCAGAATCCAGGAGGCGGCTTGGTCATTAGGTGAACAAGAAACCAATGCACACTGACCAACAGTTGAACACGCAGAGTTTTTACCGCCCTGTACCCCAGAAAGCGGCCATGAAAACGCTGGTACACAGAGTAGAGATTATTTCTGACGACGACCACCTACAATCTGAATTGCAGCATTTGAGACGCGTGTTCGAAAAGAACGGTTAAAACAAGCAGACACTGTAAACGCTTCCAGGTGCCACCGACGAAGGACGTTTCGCGAAACGGCGGAAGAGGGCAAGCCGACTGCATTTTTGGGAGACAAAGAGCACCAAGTTATGACGTGTGCTACAGAAACATGGACAGAGACCAGTGTTTCGCCCCACTTCCAAGATAGTAGATATTGCAATTTCACTCAGGCTTGTACACAACCTTTTACCATGACTCGTCTGCAAAAGGGGTTCGGTTGTGCACAAAGGCATTCGCGCCCCATATTGAGTAAATAGCCAGCCTAAGCACAGCAGTGAATGAATTCAAGTATTTGTCTAAATCACGATCGTTCACAAATGATTTACACCGACAACAGTTTAGAATGAAAACGTTTTGATTTTACTAACCCACACCCACAAAAAACTGATGGCCACGTGATACCATGTCGACGGCTCTTAGCCGCACCGGCCTTACCGCACCGACGGACCACGATCAAAAGACCACGGACCACGACCTTTGTCCCCTATCCTCTGTCCGGTCACGTGACACTACATTAGTCAAATATATTATTTCTAAACATGGTCATCATGCATTTACAATGTTACAATATTAAAATACGTAAAACTAAATACCTTATATTTTTTGTAGACAATCATCAGATTATTTACATATTTATGGGGACTCCACGTTTTGGCAGTTTCACTCCTCTTCTTTTGGTTAATTACGTCTTTGCCTAAAAGGTGTGGCATACGAAATACTAATTTTGCTCTACATAGATCGAAAACTGAACAGTACCTTCACAATAAAAGACAATAACTTATTATGCAGAGGTTCTCAAACATCCTTACAACTTAATTTTTATATAAAACATGTTCTTTAATGTCCAAAATATTATCCCTGCTACTATGCTTTAAATTTGAGTTTTGAACTATTTTGAAGCGCTCTTACGTTTATGGAGTACTCCTATTTCAGTGATCCGATACCCAGCAAATCCAATGCTTAGGACGGCACACCTTGCATTACTAACATATGTACCAAGTTATGCACTGAGACATAGGCAATTATGTAACTAAGTAATTCAATGTGAAACTGTTATATGCTGCCTCCTCTCTTTATCAAGAAGCTGACTCCATAAATACACTCCTGGAAATGGAAAAAAGAACACATTGACACCGGTGTGTCAGACCCACCATACTTGCTCCGGACACTGCGAGAGGGCTGTACAAGCAATGATCACACGCATGGCACAGCGGACACACCAGGAACCGCGCTGTTGGCCGTCGAATGGCGCTAGCTGCGCAGCATTTGTGCACCGCCGCCGTCAGTGTCAGCCAGTTTTCCGTGGCATACGGAGCTCCATCGCAGTCTTTAACACTGGTAGCATGCCGCGACAGCGTGGACGTGAACCGTATGTGCAGTTGACGGACTTTGAGCGAGGGCGTATAGTGGGCATGCGGGAGGCCGGGTGGACGTACCGCCGAATTGCTCAACACGTGGGGCGTGAGGTCTCCACAGTACATCGATGTTGTCGCCAGTGGTCGGCGGAAGGTGCACGTGCCCGTCGACCTGGGACCGGACCGCAGCGACGCACGGGTGCACGCCAAGACCGTAGGATCCTACGCAGTGCCGTAGGGGACCGCACCGCCACTTCCCAGCAAATTAAGGACACTGTTGCTCCTGGGGTATCGGCGAGGACCATTCGCAACCGTCTCCATGAAGCTGGGCTACGGTCCCGTACACCGTTAGGCCGTCTTCCGCTCACGCCCCAACATCGTGCAGCCCGCCTCCAGTGGTGTCGCGACAGGCGTGAATGGAGGGACGAATGGAGACGTGTCGTCTTCAGCGATGAGAGTCGCTTCTGCCTTGGTGACAATGATGGTCGTATGCGTGTTTGGCGCCGTGCAGATGAGCGCCACAATCAGGACTGCATACGACCGAGGCACACAGGGCCAACACCCGGCATCATGGTGTGGGGAGCGATCTCCTACACTGGCCGTACACCACTGGTGATCGTCGAGGGGACGCTGAATAGTGCACGGTACATCCAAACCGTCATCGAACCCATCGTTCTACCATTCCTAGACCGGCAAGGGAACTTGCTGTTCCAACAGGACAATGCACGTCCGCATGTATCCCGTGCCAACCAACGTGCTCTAGAAGGTGTAAGTCAACTACCCTGGCCAGCAAGATCTCCGGATCAGTCCCCCATTGAGCATGTTTGGGACTGGATGAAGCGTCGTCTCACGCGGTCTGCACTTCCAGCACGAACGCTGGTCCAACTGAGGCGCCAGGTGGAAATGGCATGGCAAGCCGTTCCACAGGACTACATCCAGCATCTCTACGATCGTCTCCATGGGAGAATAGCAGCCTGCATTGCTGCGAAAGGTGGATATACACTGTACTAGTGCCGACATTGTGCATGCTCTGTTGCCTGTGTCTATGTGCCTGTGGTTCTGTCAGTGTGATCATGTGATGTATCTGAGCCAAGGAATGTGTCAATAAAGTTTCCCCTTCCTGGGACAATGAATTCACGGTGTTCTTATTTCAATTTCCAGGAGTGTATATTGACTTGTGTTTGCTACACCCTAACTGTTCTTCCACAGTAAACATTACCACATCCAGCAAATTAGTTATACTATTACAGTATCCCTTGTAACCTCGCAATATCTTACGCCCCGTTAAAGATGACATAGCTCTTCAACTGCCTGGTGTCCCCTACGAAGGCGGTAGCATCTATACAGGTCAAACTATTCGAACTGCTGCACGTATTGAGCCCAAGCGACATATTAAACAACGGGAACTAGAGAACATGGACATAGTGAAATATTGTCCAGTAAACGGACTTTAAATATAATCTGAAAAGAAGAGATTCATGTGTGGCTCATGTGTTGCCTTACAGGCATTCCGGTATAAAGAAGACGGTCAAAATTGCAAGAAACTGCAACAATTTTAATGCAGATTAGAGGTACACAATTAGTGGGGCCTGGGATGCGGGCTGTGGATATCGAGCGAAAGCAAAGACGGACGCTTAATGCTTGCAGGGAGGCGGGAATGGCAGTTTCAGAAGTGGACCGACTCCTTGTGCGGGTATCTGTAGCACACGTCAGAGAACGTGCCACTACTACAAGTCTCAACGAGTTGTAGATGCAGTTTGCGGAATGCGGAGGAGAAACAAGTTACTATTTCACACATATTTAATACTTCGTAGCTGCACGTTTAAGTACAGTGAAGCTCCCGATAACAAGTGAGAAAGTTAAGGATTTTAGTCTGTGTGTTTTCATTCCCTTACTGATTTCCCGCCTGGCCCCGGACGTAGTCGAATGTTCACGACATATACCGGGCAAGGCAACTAGTGTGACGCCACAAGCTTGTTGCGGGGGGGGGGGGGGGGGGGGGGGAAGCTTTATGCGGGGGGGGGGGGGGGGAGGCATATTTCTCGCTTTGTGCCGAGGCCCACGAGAAAGACAGGACGCGGCGAGTACTTCAAAGCATGTGACACTGCATTTCTGCGAGTACCAGCAGCTGTCTTCGGCAAGGTGCGAATAACTATTTCAGACGAGTCTAATAATTCCTAACTGCGCTTTTAAATTCACGCAAGCTCTCGATAGCACAAGACAAAATTAATACCTTTGGTGGGTTCCTTTTTCGCAAAGTATGGCGGACAACTTGTGACGTCGGAAGTTCACTGCACGGCTCGTATTTATCGTGGTTCCAGCTTTGCGCCACCTGACGTCTATGGTCCCACGGCGGACCGGAGCTGTGAGAAGTTGCCCAACTCGTTTTTCGGCACATGCATCACTTCGGGCCTCTCCGGAAGGTTCCAGACACTGCAATAACGTCTACATAATCGAACACCCAGTCCCGGCAGTCAGTGGTTTTTATACCCGATGACTGTGGCGGAGATAGCCGTCCAAAGCTCGAGTGCTTTATTCGAAGCGACGCAGCATATAAACAGAAAAGATTTATTTCAAGAGATCAAGCTTTTACTCAATTTATTAGAGTAATTCGGCGTACCTTTTCGCAGATATTACCCAACAGTTGGATTTTTGAACACCTAACTAATGTAAAATGTAATTTTCAAAAACGATAAAAATAAATTTAATTTTGTGCCGAAACTACTTTCTTTGAGCATCCAAGCCTGAATCATTCTCTTACAGGTACTAAAGCACTTTCAGTTATAATGTAGCGAATCTCTTGTTAAATTACGTTGGCAAACATTATACTATTGAAAGAAATGAATCCTTTATATAATATTCAACACAAAGTATTAACTGCATCAAATAATACAAATAATGATATAGTGATTTAATTAGGGAAAACTGAAAACTCCATACCTGTGTAAAACACTGAATTCCATACCCTGATTTTCAAGCTTTCATGAAAATAGCAATACTTTCCACCCAACAATAAGATAAATATCGAATCTTTTTTCCGAATTAACGTTAGAAAATGCTTTTTCCCTTTTATTTTATGCCGGTTTGCATTTTCTTTAATAGCTACAAATAAAGCAGAAAGAAATATCATCAAATAACTAATGTGACCGTTGATTATATAATCAACTATATAGTTTTCGCTTGTTAAGTTAGTTGGCCGGCCGGAGTGGCCGTGCGGTTCTAGGCGCTACACTCTGGAGCCGAGCGACCGCTACGGTCGCAGGTTCGAATCCTACATCGGGCATGGATGTGTGTGATGTCCTTAGGTTAGTTAGGTTTAATTAGTTCTAAGTTCTAGGCGACTGATGACCTCAGAAGTTAAGTCGCATAGTGCTCAGAGCCATTTGAACCATTTTGTTAAGTTGGTTGCAAGCTACCATTTTAATTCATATTTCATATCTTCATATATGATTACACTTTTGACTCACAAATATGACTCCAAGAACCACGTCCGAGGGCAAAAGTGAGGTAATGTTACAGCTCTTTGTGAATTGAGGCAAAATTTTTTTTATGCGCCTCTTCTTCCGATACACGAAGACCGAACAGAAACGTTTGAAGCTTGCAGTACATTTACGTAAACACTTTCATATCCGTTTTAGTGCTAGTTTTTTCCGACAAACGGCCCACCGGAAACTTTTGGGGTACATCGAAAGAAACGAACAATTATCAACAACATTTTAGATTTATGATTTAAAAAGGAAATAATTTTTGACAAAGCTTTTTACTAAAATAAGATGTCGTTTGGCTAGGGCCTCCCGTCGGGTAGACCGCTCGCCTGGTGCAAGTCTTTTTAGGTGACGCCACTTCGGCGACTTGCGTGTCGATAGGGATGATATGATGATGAAGACAACACAACACCCAGTCCCTAAGCGGAGAAAATCTCCGACCCAGCCGGGAATCGAATACTAGTAGATGAAAGCACTGAAAAAAAAGTTGATTTGGGGTAATTGTTACGATATTTCAAAGAAAAAAAAAGACGAAAATCAGGGAACATTGTATTCATTCTGTCCCATGGAAGCAGCTAATGCAAACTGCAGTGATTTAGGTTCTTTGTGTGTGTGTGTGTGTGTGTGTGAGAGAGAGAGAGAGAGAGAGAGAGAGAGAGAGAGAGAGAGACAGCGGGATGGGGGGGGGGATGAGTCTGTGTGAAGCGGAAGACATGTTAAACGCGAATCATACGACAGGATTTTTTGTTGGCAACTTACTCGTTGAACCACACAGAAATATTTACGGAAGCGCAAATTTAGAAAATAAGTATTGCCGAAACATTTTAACAGAGGTAGAAATAAACGCTGTATGTAGATCTTCATCGATTTTAAGTTGATTGGGAAAATGTGATTCTTGCTGAAATTCGATGACAAATTAGTACGTCTATCCCGGTATTAGTTAATTCGGAAAGTTATTTTAGAAAGCCTGGCAAATTCGTTCAACGCCCAAGTTGGAGTCTGATGTTTGTGAAGAGTCAGATATTACAAAATTGCAAGTTCTTTCATTAATTTCCCTCATCTGGAGGAAAGTCTTTGGAGAAAAGGAAGATTGATTTATAACGTTCCACTACGTGAACGGAATCGAAGAGCCTAGAGGAAGATTGTAATATCGGGAAAAAATTATGTAATTTATATGACTCAAATAGTTTTCGTTCTGCAGCTGGCTGTGCGTTAATTTAAAACTTTCTGGAAGATTAAGACTGTATCGGACCGGAACTAGAACCTGTGGGACCTTTGTTTTTCACGGGCAAGTGATCACGAAACGAGCAACCCATAGACGACTCTGAGCTTCGCTTCCTACCTACCTCCCTACTACACATAGGTTGCAGGATTGCTAATCTAGACGGACTGGTCATCCTGGAAAGAATGGATATTGCTGAGAAACGGCTTAGCCACGCCTTGGGAAGTGAAAATTCATTCTGGAAACAGGCTGTGTCTGTGGCTAAGCAATTTCTCCACAATACTGGCTTAAGTAAAGCTGTGAGGGTGGATCGTCGGTGACCATTTGGCCGCAAAAGGCAAAGTCCAATGTTCGAGTCCCGGTCCGGCACAGTTTTATACTGCAGTAAGTTTCAACTTATGACGCACCGAAAAATGTGAATCCTGGTGGCTTTTACTGAAAAGTTTTCAACAAATGTGGAATATTCCTCCAAAGATTACAAATAATGACGTTTTTACTAAATTTCCAACATAAATTTCAGAAATTGTTTGTAAACAAGTTACATATTAATTATTTTCTTAATCATGTTATATGGCTCCCAGAGGTCGTGAATCTAGACTCACATCGGGGCTACCCTGACATGGTAGCTTAAAATTCGTTCAGGCGAGAGGGCCCGGATTTTATAAGACCGTGCATGCTGAATACGAGCGCTCTCTAAATGATGATTATTTAAACCATGTTTAGCATAAAGTCTTCAAATGCTCACTCTGTCTTTTGGTATCTCTACAATTAAAATTTTAATTTACAGTCTTCTTTCGTAAAATTCAGTCTTGGAATTTCTAGGCTTGTTTGCCAATATCCTTGTATTCACTGTCTTTGCAAATGAGTCTAATATTAAACACTTTATTATGTTGAACACGTAAGACTCTACTCGGTTAATGATACGCATAGTCTCCGTTGTGCAGTGGATTGCATCAAATCATGCTGTGGACCACACGGCATTTATTAACCTTATGCACAGGAATGTAGAAAAATAAAAGACTGGGAACAGTTTTCAATGACCACAGCGAATTTTTTTTTTTTTACATTAAAAGTTTTCCAGGTCTTTCAGGATGCTCTCACTACAATCACAGATAATTAACGACACTATGCGAGTACTCAAAACATAGGCGGGTGTTTTTTCTAGACAACAAGTTCAGCACTTGTCGCTACATTACAGAGTTAGCGTCTTTGTTGGGGCATTTGTTCGTTTTTCTAAGTTATTCAGAAACGCTATTAATTTAAAGTATTTTGTAAATTCATTGTCAAGGGCAGTACAACAAGCATCAAAGAGAGGTTGTTTGTAAAAGAAAAGATCGTGGTGTAAAGCTACACGGCATACGTTAACTACGTATGCCATTGGTTGCTTGTTTTCCTTCACGTGGGGAATTTACTTCTATTATTTCCTGTTCGTCAAGTTGTCAACTTTCATTCACTTTTACATAAACGCTTAATTAATGATACAGAAATTTTAAAAATCTTTAGAAAAATAAGAGAGGCAATAAATTTATATTTCAATGAAAATATTTAAAATTGTATGTATTTTTACAAGAGTTAAAACATAACATTGTAACAACAATCACAAGCTACAGCGCTAAAGTTTTGAATACAGAACTTAATTAAGCTCAATCGGCAACTAGTAACAATAACAACAATTTCTCTGGATTTCATGTAAACACTAAACAGCAATTCCTGGAAATTTAAAGAAAAGTATTTTTTGCCATCAGTTGTATGCATTTAATTTATTGTTGACTAGTTTCGGTTATTTCAATCATCATCACTGAAAGAAAAATTATATATCTGTTTGATCAAAAATACACGTTTCGCATAGTGGCATATTAGCATACCAAATGTAACTGTGACAATGTGGAATGCAAAATAACCACAATGTAGCAATATCTTGAAAAAAAACAAAGGCCATTTGCATACACACTACTGACAGTAGTGAAAAACACAGATTACTCTATTTCATACTACATTTCAGACAACTGTATGTATGTTAATTGGAAACCTACGTGAAATCATTGTACTTTATATTTTATTTCTGAATTCGTGCTACCTAATACTTAATACACGTTAAATTGGAGAAAAGCTCAAACAAACAAGTTTGAATAGAAGTAGAAGAGGTGACCTAATGAGAGTCAGAGAAAACAACATCGACCAATATAAGAACAGGTAAACCCTAAAATAATAATCTTCTCTTCCTTACTGCCTCTCTAACATTTTTTGCGTTTATTGTGCAAAAGAAGTGCAGTCAGAACACACAAACGCTCTTTCACAAGTTGAAATTTTTCGGGAGGCCAAGGGTAGCATTACATGCACTCTACGTCAGTCTTCAGAGAAACAAAAACTGCAGAATGTGCATTGAATGTCTTTGCCTTCAGTATGCACATCTGGAGCATTATCCTCAGCCGAATTTGTATCAGACTATGAATGACTACAAGATTGTTTTCTTTTTTTAATTTATTTTTATGTACAAAGCTTTCACTTCTGTCTCCTTTATTGCGCTATAGCTTTTCATCTCTTTGAAATGTTTCAAACGCTCGTTGGATGGAGACGATGTTAGCTACTCAAAAGTTTCAGGACGTGCTGACTTGACTAGATCTGGTGGCTCTTGATGCGTCTCGCTGATTTTGGGAGCTGTCCGGACACCAAGATTCATATTTTCTCCGTTGTTTGCATCATGTAAGTCAAACTCATGGTGAACTGTGAAGTTATTGTCTGTAAGTATATGCCTGCTGCATGGGAAGAGCCCCGTTTTCCAGAGGCTGTTTACAGCATTTTTCGTTGTTACTGCCCTCAAGCAGGACGCTCCAAATAACGTCGTAATCAAAAATGAGGTTATTTGTCCACCAAGTTTCTATTTCTTGGGGATAACACGTTTTAAACGGTTCTATGAATTCCACATAGAAGACTGTATTTTATGAGTAGAATGGTATGATAAGCAGATGATGTGGGCACGGTTTTCCTTGCTTTGTCTATAACACAAATGTGCTGTGATGCCCATCGAGTACTAGCACAACAGGATCATTATCAGATGGCTTCACGAAGTTCACAAAATTATCAAACCACTTAGTAAAAGCATGAGTGAATCCGGCTAATAGGATGGCGAGATTCTACTCTAATATGAGAGACATGTCCTAATATGCGACATTGTCGCATGTTTGGATACCCTTGGTATCGCATATTAGGAAAATTCATCTTATGCTAGAGACCTAGCGTCATAGTTACACTGCTCGGTGTGAAGGACAATTCATTACAGCGAAAGAAATAATACTTTGTGGAGAATATAATCATATGAGCACCTGGATACCTTTGCGAAACTTTCGTACTTTTATAGTTTTAAATAATGACAGCATATTGAAGAAATGCAGTCACTGGGATAAGGGTAGTTGTGGGAATGCCGCCTTTCTGAGCAGGTGTAAGCTGCTGCCGTCCTTTTGGGGGGACGCTTCTCACTGACAGCTTCAAATGTTCTTTTCCTTAGCATTGTAAACTTGTCATTTATTGTTTATGACAGTAGTATTTACCACCCTGTTGTTGACAAAAGTTAATAACTAATGAGCTAATACAAACACAAAACAAAATAAAAAAAGAAATGTAGATTACCGGTCATGGCAATAGTTGACAGTTATCAACTGTTTGTAATTTCTAACTTTCGACCGTGACATTTACATTTACCTGTTGTAGAAGAGAAGTTTAATGAGAAATACGAACACAAAATATAAAGAAGTAAATAAATGCCAAATGTATGTCTTATAACGTAGTGTCCGCCTCTTACCTGAATATCACAGAGGCCAAAATAGCCTCTAAATGTATTTTGAGATTTTAATTGCAGTTCGTACCTGATGTAAGCAAGTTAGGCCGTAGAAGTAATAGGTAAATGACAATTCAAAGCGACAATGACATATATGTTTGTCGCTTCGGATAGGATATTCGTTTACAAAAGTCGATTTGTAACAAAGGCAAAGATAATGGACTACCTCAGTGGTCACGTTCATTACCTATGAAAATTCTGTATACAAATTATCTAGTTAATAAGTACTCTAAAACAAAACGGTATTTGCAGTAGGATAATATGAACAGGAACGGATTAATAAGTTAGTTTTGGTTATGTAGGTACAAAGCCTTTTACCTATGATAGTTAAAAGTACCTTATGTTAAAATTACACAAATAGGAAGTTTCGGCGCAAAATCGGTATGCAACGGCAGAAGCCGGTTACAAAACATTTCTAACGATACCACATCCATCCCTGTACGATCAGTATGCGCTGGGAAAAAGGGATGTCGACTTGAGAAATAATGTGAATACGATTGTTGAAAAAGCTGCTCAACTTCAGATAGTCTCGCCCTACAAAAGCACATAATTCAAAAAACTTGGAATTCAAAACTTTTAAAATCAGGAATTCTCGAAAAAATCCAGCTCTGTAATGGACTTGTCACTGCTCTACGGCTCGTGCGCTGTGGGAACAAAGCTGAGCACTCACTCCACTCAGAATCTAGCTTTCTCACATCCGAGAACTCTCCATTACAGTCCCCCTATGTTCAATAAAGTTTTCAGTAATGATAGTATCTTTCGGGTAAATTAAAAACGTCAAAACAGAACAGTAGTTTTCTCCCATTAAATTCTAATTGCAGAAAGGCAAAGAGCACTGCGTTCCGTCATCTGGCGTCTGTACTTTCATACCCGCAGACGACGGCATTATTGAATTCCTGCTGGTAAACCTTTCGGGATGTCAGATCGTGGTCCACGAAACTCTTCTGTTCCTGAAGTTTCGTCCAGGACTGCGCTGGACATCCTCAGAGGAGCTCCTCCGCTGAGTCCGCAAGACTCGAGCTCCTCTGAGGATGTCCAGCCCAGTTCTGGACGAAACGTCAGGAACAGAAGAGTTTCTTGGACCTTTCTTAGACCACGACCTCACATTCCGAAAGGTTTACCAGCAGCCATGTCATCCGCTTGTGAAAGCCTTCATTCTATGACTACTGAGTTCCATTTTCCTTGCAAATTACGGAGAAACGGACTATATTTTACGTCGGAAATCCATATTCTACGATTGACTTCTCAACTGAAAGCTCGTGTAATTTCATACCTGCTTACCTCTTTCAGATTATTATTCACATCCAACCGGATTTTAATAAATACTGTCTGACAGATTTTAAATGTCTTATTCAGATTCATTAGGCTGAATAGTTGAACTTATTCTTTAGCAGCATATTTGTAAATTTACTTCGAGACCAAAATTTATGAGCTCGTCGTTAAGCATTACTCTTCCTTACTCAATTTCATCTTAATGATTTTTTTCTGCTGTATCTGCTTTCCCGTTTTGTCTGCTACTTCTGCGAATCGTTGAATGCATACAGACAAAACTTACTTTTGGCAACTTCATTTGTACCTGATTCCTTTCAAAATCGAGAGTGATAGTGAATTTGTGCCCAAATAAAAGGGCAAGAGGGTTGCTGTTGGGCTTGACTCTCACCATTTACTTGTGCAATTTGATAAAAAAAATATATTATTCCAGTTTCATTCGTGCCAAAGAAATGAATGTCTATTCGTACGAAATATAAGCTTCGTAAGAGACAAAATATTGCGAGAAGTCTGATTGACCTAAAATGACTTACTCCTCAACAAAATATTTTCTCACTCCTATAAAAAGAATTCCCTAAAAATATTTTGCATGAATTCTGTTTAAAATTTTCGGAGTGTTATACTCATCAAGACAAGAGAAGTTACTACAGAAAGGTCGTTGGCACCAACCACGACGGGAACGTAAAGAAAAAATAGCCAGCTGGGGGAACCGAACTCTGGTTGAAGGAGTTAACGACCAGGCATTTTGATCGTGAGGTACTAGCACAGCGGCACGTAACACCAACTTCGGACCGCATCTAGCGCTCCGGTTAAATACCACATATTTCGCGATCGCTGTCAATATACAATACTTCCCTGTATAATTTTTAATTGGTATTAATTTCCAATGTTGTGTATAGTAAAATTCACTGATGTCGTCGCTATAACTTAACATGGCCATTAACGGGGCGAAAGTGTTGTCACAAATTGTGACGTGGCTGCACACGCCAAGAACTGTCGATGTGGGCGGGCTTTGCCATTTTCCGTGCAGTTTTGTTTTGTCGACTGTAAATCCAATAAAGATACACAAATGTGACGTTAGAAAGTTTCAACAGAGCTTAATGTTACTTTCTCAGTATAACCCACAATTTTAGTAATATATAGGGCATTACTCGCTCTATAATACATGGATACTATTTTTTCTACCACTATTATTTTAGTTTTTTTATTCAAGAACACTGACTTAACACTTGGAGAAATTCACCGAGTCCCTTTCGAGCTTTAATCTAGATTTTTTTAACTCCATATTTTTATTAAACGCAATTATGTCTCCAGTTTTTTCACCAAATTAATTTTATTACCTTCCTTAAAT
This sequence comes from Schistocerca piceifrons, assembly GCF_021461385.2. Classification (NCBI taxonomy): domain Eukaryota; kingdom Metazoa; phylum Arthropoda; class Insecta; order Orthoptera; family Acrididae; genus Schistocerca; species Schistocerca piceifrons. Next base: position 294,186,999 of record NC_060149.1, on the reverse strand, counting down.
GCTGGAGTATTTTAACATCTTGTTCTATGCTTCTAAATGAACGTCATAGGTTATGTATGTGTGTGTGTATGTGGTTACTACTGATCTTGTGTGAAATGACTACAGTGTTCTGAAAATCGAGTTTAGAAATTCCAGCCAGTTTATCCCAGGTAGAACAAGGAACGTTTCTGGTATATTATTTATACATTCCAGCATCACAAAAACACTGATTGTACTACGTATTACCTTCTGTTCTAATTTGTTAAATTTAGGGAATTCTATTTTAAACTTTCATCTTATTAAACGCTATGAATTTTTAAATCTTGAGGAGAACTGTGACCACTGTCTTAATAACAGGTTTTTCCTAAGATTGTTTCTGAAAATGTGAGAATTATTTGAAAAATTTTGCGACACCAGTTGCAGATCTTCATCCCGCTAGCATTAGTTGTTCTTGGTACAGGTTCTTCCTTCTTTTCTTGTGATCCTACGGTGTAAAACGCTGCAGGAAAAATGACCGTTTGCCGGGTACTCCCCAGTTAGCGTTACACGGAACTGTACCAACTACAACATTCGGCGAACTCCCTACATACTGTCTCCGGTTGGCAGTGAAACCAAGATGAACATCGCCATATATTAAACACATGTAGCTGATATCTTACATACTCGTGACATACTGTCTGTTGGAGCAACTACCAACACAATCGAAAAAAAATTGTTTTAGCCTATAGTCGCACTTTTATTTCGCCAATTGGTTACCAGTTTCGTTACCAAGTACTGCCATCAGGCAATCCTCTGGCACGCACTCGTCAAGCTAGCACCAAAAGTCATATAACAAGAAAAAGAAAGGTAGATCAGGGTTTAAAATAACTAAAATTACACAGGAGATGTATATCTCACTAAAAGAAATATGGATTACCCAACCATACTTACGAGGAGAACCCGGCCAGTGCCATAACCCGATTTCCCGAAAACTTAGCTCAGTGGAAGAGGAGGCAAAATAAGCAAACACGTACCTCGGTTTATCCATTATCCATAGATACTCGATCGTTTCTGAAAAAACGACGGTCAAAATTTTCGTGGTACATTGTCTTTTACAGCATGATATCTTCAGACAGAATGGTAACACAATGGTTAGCGTCGCGGCTTCTTAATTTTGCGCCCCGTGTTCGAAACCCGATTATTACTTTCAATTTTGTTTTTCATTTATATATCCATGTCTGCAGATAACTGTGCGTATGTTTTCCAGTGCATATTGATACAACATTGTCCTTATTCGTCTTCGAATTGTATGTCAGATGAATCAATTAATAAAAAAATTACAAAATTATCTGAAATTGTTTTCGGTGTAATTCCTGTAGTGTATCTTCGTTCGCAATCAACTGCAAGCGCCAGTTTTCTGAAAAGTGATCCGTTGCGCATGGTTTGCCGCGGAATTATTGCTAACGCGGGCAATCGTCAACAATGTTACCGTTTCTTTCCACAGTGAAATTCATACGAAGAAATGCCACAGTGGCGAACCTGCCATCGCGCGATGCTCGTTTGTTAGGTATATCCGTGTTTCGAATGTTTCTACGATCGGTATCATCAAAGGGAATGATTAATGTCAGAACTGATACGGGAATGACATACAGAATATAAAAAGATTGTACACACACCTATATTATACCACAAATGTATAACACTTATTTTGAAGTCCAGTTGCAGCCCTTGTATCCCCTAACTTGATAAACATTCGTATAGTAACCGTCTACGGGCATTGGCACATGCATGAAAAAATACGAATAAAATAAATAAAAACAATAATCGGGTTTCGAATACGGGGCGCAAAATTAACAAGCTGCGACACCAACCAAAGAGCCATCATTTCATGTGAAGATATCACGCGATAAAAAGCACACAAAGTACCTGACAAACTTTGACCGTCTTTTTTTTTTTAGCAACTGTCGAGTATCTACAGATAACCGAAGTACGTGTTCGCTTATTTTGACTCCTCTTACATTGAGCGAAGTTCCAGCGAAATCGAGTGATGACGCTTGCCGTGTTCTCCTTGTCCGTGACAAACTATTATCTCCAGCCTAGAATCCGTGCGGCTCCCCCCGTCGGAGGTTCGAGTCCTCCCTCGGGCGTGTGTGTGTGCGTGCGTGTGTGTGTGTGTGTGTGTGTGTGTGTGTGTGTTTTTATTGTTCGTAGTGTAACTTAGTTTAAGTTAGATTAAGTAGTGTGTAGGCTTAGGGACCGATGACCCTCTGCAGTTTGGTCCCATTAAACCTTACCACACATTTCCATTTTTTCCAGCCTAGAAGTCCAGTATGGCGTCCCAACACCACACAAAATTTTTAACTATATTCACTTTATTATCAGCTAAAAAGAAAAAACGACCGGTACCAACCACAGCAGTCCACCTTATCAAAATACTGACTAGGCACAAAAGAAAGTACATTGTTCCCATCAGTGAGTAACTGTACATCACGATCTATGAGCGCAAGATTATTTCTGTCAAAATGTGTCCTTCAAATGTGTGTGAAATCTTATGGGACTTAACTGCTAAGGTCATCAGTCCCTATGCTTACACACTACTTAACCTAAATTATCCTAAGGACAAACGCACACAACCATGCCCAAGGGAGGACTCGAACCTCCGCAGGGACCAGCCGCACAGTCCACGACTGCAGCGCCCCAGACCGCTCGGCTAATACCGCGCGGCCAAAATGTGTCCTTCCGCTGCAACAAGTTTCAACACTGATCAACTCAGTGGCCGTCGATAAGCAATTCACGGTATTCAGTAATACATTCTTGTGCTCCGTCAGAATGTGCTCCGTCAGAATGCAGAGACAGAGTTTCTGCAGTCTCTTGGGAACAGTTTCGAGTAACAGAAGAAATTACTGCAGACGTGGGGGGACTCACTGAATGAACTTTGTACATACACAAATCTGTAGTATCAATCTCGCCAGCTTGGAGACAGACCTTGCACACATTTTCCAGCAGATCGTGAGGACAGATATTAGTAAATGCTTGCCGACTACCTCCCAGCTAACAGATTTCGATGACACTAGCTCACAGCGTAGGGACACTATACTGGAAAGCTTTCCTCAACCTGAAGGTAGGTTTGTAAACTACAGTGCCTTGCTAAGCAAGGTGTGCTATTGGAGGTGATACGCCTTTGCCTTCCTCTAACTCCGAAGAAAGCCCAAAAATAGCAGCACATTAACACTGACATATTGTTCTTAATAATATGTGTGATCTGGTTTCCTATATACTGAGGAGGAATAAATTCTGCGTTCTAAAATATATGCACCATAGGTACCACAGACAGGTGAGTTCTCTTGTTTGAGTAAAGAGTGCGAAGTCAGAAAACATTATGTGAAGTCACGTCCCGGTTAGTTCGTCATGATGCAACAACCAAAAGAATGTACACAATCTGATCAGAAATACCCGGACACCTATTAGTGGACATTAATATGGGATGTGTCCATCCTTCCCCCTTAAGGAGACTTGAGCTCTGGTGAGATACGTTCGATGACTTATATGAAAGTCTGTGGAGGAATTGCAACCCATTCTTTCTCAAAAGCCGAAATCATAGAAGGTAGTGATGTTGGATGCTGGAGACTAAAGGGAAGTCGACACTATAACTCATCTCAAAGATGTCCCGTTGGGTTCAGTTCGGGACTCTGGGCAGGGCAGTCCATTTCAGAAATGTTACGTCCACAAACCATTGCCTCACAGACGCTGCTCTGTGGCAGGGTGCAATGTCATGCTGATACAATCACCTATCCGAACTATTCCTCTACGGTGCACAGTACACAATGTTTTAAAATGTGTTCATATCCTTCCAAATCAGCGTTTTCTTAAACCAAGGAAAAGAACCCCCCCTCCCCCCCCAAAAAAAAAAATACCGTAACAATACCTCCTCTGTAATTCACTGTTGGCACAAAACGTGATGCAAGGTGACGTTCTCCAAGCATTAGTAAACCATGCAACCCTTCCATCGGATTGCCGTAGGACATAACAGCGTATCAATCACACCAAATCACTCGTTTCCAGTCATCCACTGTCCAGTGGTGCCGTTCTTTACACCACCTCAAGTGTCGTTTAGCAGCAATTACTACAGAAATGTGCGACACAGCAGCAGCAGGACCAGTGTACCCTATATTCCAAAAAATGCGCTAACAAAACATGGTATACAGATATGAGTAGTTAGTACTACTAACGCAATGAACTCATATGGACAAAGTCTATGTAAATCTCTGCACGGTGTTCCGCACTGCTAGTGGGGAGATTGATTTTTAGTTATTCTGTGCGTTTTCTTCCTGTAACGGTAACTTCCCCATTGTGAGCGCAGCTCGGTTTCAGTTTACAGACAGATCATACATCCTCAGAATTTCTTGTCCCGTTATCTTATGTGTGGAGACAAAATAACTTCACTGAGCTTATGTTTGTATAGTGGTGTTATTTTCAGTTTATTAAATGGGTATTGAATTACACTTGTTATGTGAGATATTATGTAAAATGCTTAACATCTGGTGCCGTCAACTATCAAATACACTGAAGAACCTGCCCCCAAGTGCAATATGCTGTCTATATGTGTTCGACAATGTTGATTTCGTTCTCTCCACAGCTGGAATACTTTCCACAGTAGGTGGGGTTATGAAATTCATCAGCCCAGCCTCTGCTCTCTCAAGATCTAGAGAGGCCCATAAGCTGAAATCTGCTCCCTCTGCAACAGATGTAGGTCATCTAGGTGTTATGGAACTTCCGGTACTTCAATATGAGTCAAGCAATCCATTATAGCAGATTGCTATTCTAGATCTGAACATGATCAGCCCCTTCCACCTTTCAAAATACACTGCTGATATGTAGTACTGGCTGCCTACTCCGCAAGTGCCCGCTATTCCTGAATGGTAGACATTTATGCTCTCTACGAGTACGAATATTCATGGTGAGAGAAGTGGAGTAATTTTCTGGTCATTGATTAATTCACCAACAACTTACTACAACATGGTTACATGGCTTTACAATATTTTATCAAGGAAACAAAGCAGCAAGGTGCATTTACCAATCCAATCCCTTTCCCACCAACACTATACTGTCACTGACGGCATCGCACTTACAAATTACGTACTTCTCGGCCATCGTTTGTAGAAAGTATTTTAAGCTCACTTAACAATTGCAAATAAGTATTCACTTAATAAATTGAAAATAACTCCATTATATATACACGGACTCAGTTAAGTTACTTTGTCAACCTCATCAGAGAAATCGTCAGCAAATGCTGAGGAGGTATGGTCTGTCTGTAAACTGAAAAGTGAGCAGCAGCGCTCGGTGCTGTGGGAAGTCGCCCATAACGGAAGAACGCTAGAACTGCCGTGTAGGATGACTAAGAATCAATTTCCCCTCTAGCACTGTGGAACAGTATGTACAGATTTACATAGAATCTGTCCATACGCATTTCTTGCGTTGGAATTATGGGCAACTCATATCTGCATTCCATGTTGTGTTAAAGCATTTTGTGGAAAATAAACAATCCCCCGGACATGTCTGTACACTGCGTTTGTGAAACTCCCTGTAGATGCTTCTTGTGGCGTATTCTGGTAGACACAGTGTGTACTCGCTGCTTATTCTTCAGTTCGCAGACGACGTAGGAGAGAAGTGCATGACCACAAACCAGTGACCTGTCTTCCCTTGCGCGTGTAAACTCCGTCCACTACCCCCTTCCCCCCAATCCCATCACAAACCCAGAACACAGTTTATCTCTCGATATGGTTTCACTGCCCATGGACGTGTTACCTACATTTAATATTTGTTCTTAGCCCAGTTCATTTAACAACAAACATTAATTTTATATCACAAAAACAATATTTTTAATAATCTGCAATTTTTCTATCACGCGGAAACTATTAGTCATACAGAAAAAATAAAAAGGACCTTTTTTGTGCGAAATTTAATGTAGTCCAATTTTGTACTGGGAAACATTTTCGCTAGAAGAGGCAGTTTTTAAGTTATTTAAGAAAAATATAAAATGTGACCTTTAACCACACACACACACACACACACACACACACACACACACACACACACCCCTTGGTCAGTATTTTATGTGTTGTTCATAGCGCTCCCTCCTACCACTGTGCAGAAATTTGCAGGTACACTAATTTTTGCCCCTATTCAATCTATTTGGGTCTTCACTGACTGGGCCATTTGGAACTCACGAGTGATTCCTACAGCTGATTTCATGCGAGTTTTTTTACAAGCACACTCCGCAAAGCTTGCGACGTTCCTTGTTCATCAGTACTTAAGAGATCAGGCTGATCTTAGATTAATTACAGTTGCTTCGCGTTTCCACTTCACAATCACACCGACAGTCGACTTGGTCATCTACAGAAACACTGGATTATCCAGGATGGATTTTTCACTCAGGTGGCATCTAGTGTCTAGTCCACGTCTAGTCACTCAGCTCTCCTTGCCGACCAATTCTGCAGTTTTGCCTCTCTATCGACAGCACAATATTCGCCGACATCTTTTTTGCTGCAGAATCGTCCTCTCGTGACATCTAGTTGTCAATTCCACACTGTATAGGGGTGTCTGGATACCTTTAATCATATAGTTTATGTCACTGCCACACAGATTTCACTAATCGAATCGCGTTATTCATAATTTCCTGAAAATTCTCAACAGTAAAAGTGACACCTCACAGAGAAATGGTGCATTACACAGAGTCTCTCCAACAAGCCTCTTTGGCTGCTACTCTTGCTTACACGTTTCCTACGTCTGCACCTGAATTATTCAATATGAAACTAAGTCTGAGATAGTTCTCGTATTTTATTTTTAAGTTAATTTATATCACAGTTTTCTGAGTCTACAAAAGTTAATTTTAATGACCGGAAAAAATGAGCAAATTTACAAAATTACTTGAGAAAATAATTATAATTAAACGAAGTTGGCACTTGCGCAGATCAAGATGGAAGGCAATAAGTTTGCTTTTTATGTTGGCAGCTATCTGAATATGGCTTGCAGCCGTTATTCTTGATTCAATTGCTAAATTTCAAAAGCACAATCTTATGTTTCGGACAAACTTCAAGTTTTAAATAATGGTAAATTATTATATATGCAGCTAATTTACACAAATAACTAGTAGCCCACCTGAGGCAAAAAAAAAAAAAAAAAAAAAAAAAAAAAAAAAAAAAAAATCGACATATACTCTCCAACTGAGCAGTTTCATCGATTTGTTAATTTGTTTATTTTTGGTTAGGATTGAAAAAAAAACAATAAAAACATCCAATGACTCATAAAGCAGTGTTTAATCTGCAAATCACTATGTACACATGTTAACGTATTTCTGTAATTTTTACTAATATCTAAACCACTTACTACTTCTTGTCATTTTTAAGGTATGTTGGCTAGTGTTACTTTCTGAATGGTTTATATTTATAACGGCTTATTTATTCAGGAAATGGGAAAAACAACGTAAGCAAAGAGTACGAGAAACATTGTAGGGAAGAGGGGTTCACAGGATTACAGTTGCGGAATACTAATTGACCCTACAAATGTGATTTTCAATACCTAAAAACTGCCTGTGTATTTAAACGTGTCACCCCCTAAAAAAGTACACTGGTCACTTCGGAGCAGAGTAGATGGTACACGTCACCAAGCGGCCAGCCTCCACTTTAAGCGTGTGCGGCGCCTGCAAGGGTGCAAGTGTGTGATGCGTGGGCGGGGAGGAGATTTCGCTCGTATTACGTGACAGTGCCCATGATCACACCGCAAATGAAGTTGCCAGATTTGTTGTTACAACAGCACAGACTGTCCAATGTATCTGCAAGTAAAAGTGTAGTACTCGCATCCGTGTAACACAATATAAGAATAGTGGTTACAAAAATACCTTAACCAACAGGGGCTAGAGACGAGTATCACGCCTTATCAGTGACAAGCGGTTTCAGACCCGACACAAATTGGCGAAACAACACACAAATTTGGCAGTGACTGACCGGAAGCATTTACCATGGTCCGACAAGTCGCAGTTTGCTCTCTCTTCAAATGATGCAAGGTGTTTGGGTGTACCAACGGCCCAATGAGGTGTTTAATCCAGTGTGTGGAGAGTGTGCGTCAGGCCGGAGGTAGTTCTTTGATGTTTTGCAGGCGTTTTTCATAACATTGCATTGGTTGTCTCATTGAATATAGTTGGTTGGTTGGAGGGGTTATGAGACTTAACAGCAAGGTCTCAGTCCCTCATTAAATGGGGTAGTTCACTTGGAATTATTAGTGCTAGCCAGAAATTTGATTTAATTGTGATAGTATGTAGGGGTGCTAAAATTGAGGCACTGAAAGCAATACAGATGAGAAATAGTAAAGAGGTAAGAGTCTACCTGTCGGCCAGTCTGCAGGTAAGAGAGCAGACGAAGACTCCCCTGGGCTCATCTGCAGCAAGAGCCATCTCCCCCACCTCTACCGCCCCCCTCCCCCCCGCCGGCCAATATAATATGGGTGTAAGATAGTAACAGAATAAATAACTATTTCTAGCTGGGAATTCAGTAACAGTAAAAGTGAAAAGGTTAAACTTGAAATTAACATCAGTACAGGGGACAGGGCATTCTTCCTATCTTCCATCCATTATAGTCAAAAGGTTAAAGATAGGAGCTCTCTCAGAGGAAGCATAAAAATCTGTTCAAATGTTATTTCATTATAAGCTAAAAATAAAAAATCTTTAAGTTCTTGCTTTCATCGGGGTGTTGTATGAAGGAGCACCCATAAAAAAAGTAAAATAGGGCGCAGCAGAAAAAAGTTGCAAGACACATCTATAAGCAATTAAAAACAGACTAAAAGAGAGATGACCACTGCCGCTGGTGAAATCAAGGACCCACTCTGCTCGGCATATGGCACTCCAACCCCTATTGCCCCACCCTCGGCCAGAAAATATTTTAAAACTTTAGATATGAAAATGAAAACCACTTTTTCTGAGGAAATGCACAATCAGAACAACTGGACATACGTTGCCCACCCACATTTTTGGCCAAGAATCCTGAAAACCATGTTTGCTGTGGAGGGATGCATTCCACTAGGATGTGGGCTGCAGTCTTTGAAGCACTGCAACTACAACATGGCGATGAATCATTATGTATGAGAAAACTGTGTGTTAAACTGGTATGTCCAGTTGTGGAGGTGGCTTAGGATGGTTAGCTCCTTCCGGGAGGAATTACTGCAGAGCACCATGTAACTGCAGTCTCCTTGATAGAGCAGAATTTATTAGAGGGGGCAGTATCTCACCAGATTATGTTCCATCTCCGACTGAGGTCTTATGTGTACCCAGATATCTGTGCCCGGCTTCATCAAATCGAATGTTGAGCGAATAATTGTTTCTCTAGCCAAACGTCCAGCGTGTTCATCCTCCTTGATACCCACATGACTTGGGACCCAGAGAAAGACAACTGAGCAAGTAATACAACAAAGATCAGAGAGAATATACTAAAGAGCAGCTGTCACAGTATGACAAGAGTAACATCAAACAATAGCCTGGAGACTACTAATGAGTCATTATAAATTAAAATGCAGTCTAGGAAGCTATGTTTAATAAAACGTAGGACTCTGTTAACAGCTACCAGTTCCATCTTAAACACTCCACATGCTCGCAGCAATGACTGTTGTTCCAGACTATTGGGATATGAAAAGCATATCCCATCCATCTATGGTTTTAGAGCAGTCAGTGCAAATGTTTGTAGCAAGCTGATAGCCCTGAAGAACTGAGAAGACCAGACACCAAGGGTTCATGGGGCCAACAAACTTTAGGTCACTGAAACAGGGCAATTATAATTCATGGCCTGGGTACTAAGCAAGAAGAGCACACTGGAATAAGCAGAGAGCACATTCTAAAGGGGATGGCGGAAGTCGTGGCAGAGGGTCTTGAGATGCATACCAACAGGTAAACCCACTCAAGTGCAAGTGTCATAAGGTCAACACCCTTTCTATGAAAAAAGTATTCAATAAATCGGGTGATTTGGAAATTGTCTCATGGTGATTGCTTAAAGTGAGCAAGAGTTTGTACCACTGGAACTGAAGATATAAGATCCTCATTTCAGCGAGGAGACTGTTTACGGGACTAGTCCGGAAGGTACCAGTAGTCACATTGATTTATTGGGTCCAATAACTTCAAAGCCAACGGTGCAGCTGAGGTATAAACCTGGCAACGATAGTCAAGTTGTGATGAAAGCATGGCCCAGTAAATACAGTGTATAGTAGCAAAATGCATCCCAAGAGGTGTCTGGGCAAGAGTGTGTTAAGCATTCACACACAGCTCCTCATATGTTGATAAATATGGGGCAGATATGTCAGGTTCTGGTTAAAGAGGTGTCTCAAATAGGGACTCAGCAGCAATGTCTTAGTAATGGGTACTCAGGCAGAGTTCTGGGATCAGGATAAACCATGGTAATCAGCAGCAATGTCCTAGTAATGGGTACTCAGGCAGAGTTCTGGGATCAGGATGTACCATGGTATGACTACAGAAATGCACAACTCGTGTTTTTGCAGAAGAACATTGGGAGCCATGGGAAAAGGGTCCAAGTGGATGTTCTTCAGATGGTGCCTTGGAGCTGGTGTTCAGCCAAGGCTACAGATTGAGAGCTATACCAAATTCAAAAGTTGTCAACATACAGTGCAGCAGTAAGAAACTTTTATGCAGTGTGCAGACATATTGGTAAGGCTAATTTGGTTGGTAGCTGTCGATGGACATTAGGTTTTGGCTAGAGTAAGGACTGGAATGATGACACTATCTCGCCATTGCAAGCGGCAAACACCTTCTAGCCAAAATCACTCAACGACCATGCATAGATGGAATTTGAGATGCATTCAGACGTTGGGTCATTTAATTATGAATCTAATCACGGCTTGGGCCATATCATGTGACAAATCAAGAGCCTGAAGCAGTTCCCAATCAGTGAAAGCTTCGTTATATAATTAAGGTTATAGGGGGAAGGGACACAGGGAGTGGGTTTAAACAGTGAGGGGATTCTTCAACTCACTGCTTCCGCATCTGAAAGGTAACTACATAAGAACAGGATACTAATGCTGTCACAAAGTGTGTAACAGGGTGTTCAGTAGGAGCCAAAGCATCAGCAGAAACAGACCCAGAACAGTTTTTTCTTTTCAGCAGCCCAGTAGACTACAAGTCTTAGCTCATGGATGGGGTAGAGTGGCATATATTCCCAAGAAGGAGGTATAGTGCACCCAGCATTCCTTTGCACAGAGCAGCTTAAAAGTTATGAGGTCAGCCTGTGAAGGGTGTTACTAGAGGTGTTGCAGGGCCCTTCAATGGTCCTGAATAGCTGTTGCAACGTTTTTGGTCCACCACAGTACCAGCTGCTGGTTGAGAGGGGGGGGGGGGGGGGGGGAGCTTCAATGTAATCTGACAGAGAAGGGACCAAGAGGACGGCAGAGCTATACCACTGTCATCAGTTGGTCCTTTGGAGAGCCCCATAGGGTAGTCTGTCTTTCAGGAAAAGACAAGGAAGTAATAAGATAACCACAAAGTGATGACTTATCACAAAGTTCATTGTATTGCAATATTCATTCTTGCAAACCCATGAGACAGGATTTACAGCCGTAAAGGTACCATGGGCGGTAGTAAAGCAGGTAGGGGAGGGGAGGGAGCATTGAGAGGAGACAGATCAAAATTGAAACGAAGTTGGTCAATTAGAAGACCCTTACCAGACGACACGGTATTCCCCCACAGGGTGATGTGCATTGAAACCCATAGGTGGGATACTGTGAACATGTACTAGGATGTTTGTTTCAAAATTTTGGTGAGCAAGTGTTGCGCTTGCAGCTTCCAAATTGACAGCAGTGTTCACAGGGCTGCCCACATATGTTCCTGGTTTGACAAACACTCAGCCATCCAATCAGACCTCAACTGGCCTCCTAAATCACCTGATTGTAATCCCACAGAAAATGTCTGACTATCTATAAGAGTGGGTTGGGTTAACACAGCAATCAACATTCCCACTATTTGGCAGCTCTACAGAATTTAATCATCAAAGGGTAATTTCACCTGAATACTGCATACCTGAAGAAATTTGTGGACACTCTTCATAACAGACTGAAGGCCATTACCAAGGCTAGAGATGGTGTTACACAGTATTAGATTTATGTCTCCTCACAGTAACAAATTTTTGGTCCAGAATGCTTATTATCCACAGTAATGACTTTCCTACACATTTAGTGAAGGTAGTACTATGATCAATACTCAGGCATGGAGCCTTTCCACATTGAAGGATAGCTCAGTGCTATGAGCACAATTTAGCATGTATCCTTTAATACATTAATAAGATTGAATTTCCCTACCATTACCAGTGAAGTACTGTTAACAGGAGCATATTTAATGGATTTTGTCAGGGCCTACTGTAGACAATGAATATTATATCTTCCATAATAATAGAAGACAGTCTTATTTCACGCCTGAGTCACATTGATTTTCACCAATTGCTACTCTTCATGGGTGTTGCTACACTGGAGGAGGTTATAAGTATTCCACTGTCCAATCACTGGAACAACAACAACACACACACACACACACACACACACACACACACACACACACAGAGAGAGAGAGAGAGAGAGAGAGAGAGAGAGAGAGAGAGAGAGAGAGTGTTTTGTACACCCACTTAGCACCAAAATACGAGAAACATTTTATTACTGCAATTTCATGATTTTTTTTTTTTTTTAATTTAATAAAACTTGACAGACTGGATTACACAGAACAGTTCAAGCAAAACAGTGGATCTAAATCTTCTTTTCAATGCCAAGTTCTTTGGATCTCAAACACACTTGTGCAATGGGTTATGGTTGTAATGTCTGACCCTAAAGTGGATGTCAGCCTGTGTGTGTCCAGGATTAACTACAGAATCAAATTGACCCTAAAGTGGATGTCAGCCTGTGTGTGTCCAGGATTAACTACAGAATCAAATGTGAGTACAAAGATTGGTGTATTTTCAGGATTCAGTGGCATGATAATCTACACACTGGTAAGTCCTTCGGCCTCATTCTCTTTCTGATGTCCACGTATCAAGTACTAGCATGTTACAACACACATACTGAAGGTCAGAGTATTTTGCAGTTCCACATTAATTGTTTTTCCCCCAATTTATTACTTAAGAGGTGGTTTATCAGGACCAACAAGGCTGTTTCTACTATGAAGAGGGGCCCTATTGCAAATCTGCTAGAACTAGTTCCAAGTTGTTTTTAGGCCTTACAGTCTCTTATGTATGTGGAAGGAAGTCACCACAAATGAGCCTTTCTGTCATGCTAAAACACATGTTCTACCAACTAATGTGTGTCCTATTACTTGGTCTGTTTGCTGAACCCTTCTCAGGATGATCACTAATCTTGAAGTAGGTCATTCTGGGTGAGACTTCTGAGGCACTTACAATTAAGCTGCACATAGGGGGGCACTTGTCGCTCATAGGATGCCATGACCCTAACAAGCACTGTACATACCTTCCCCTTCAGATTTTCTAGCAGACAGATCAAAACGTATCTTCCTTCACTGCTGGAGGTCATCGCAAGTAAACACAGCACAGAACAGATGCAGTACGAAATATTTCCAGCAATGTAATGTGACATTCATAGAAACGCACAGAAAGACACGAGATATATAATTAAAAAAGAAATTTTTAATGGGCAATAATGTAATCTTGGGAAGTTGATTTTGCTCTTTCAAAGTAAAAGCACCTTTTTTCGAACTTACCATATTCTTGAAGTAAAGTCAAATGCAATACAGCTATTCTTATTTTCAGCTTGTCCACATCCCTCACTTGGCTTGAGAAAAAGAGAGCTGTGACTTGGAACAATGACCACCATCTCAACATTGCAGCAGCCAGAATAATAAAAATTCTTATTTTGAGCTTGTTCGCATGGCTCATTTCGCTCTTGTCTAACTGAGCTATAAAATTTCAGGCTAAGAATTTCTTGAGCAGAATCACAGCAATTGATATTTAGAGCTTGTTCAGAATGCCTGCAGAAAATAAAACTATCAGCTACTAGCTCAACCTCAGGCTTTGCTACAAAACTTAACTCTAACCTCAGGTTTCTAAACTTGCAAAGATAACCCAGTACTGGAAAAATATGTCTAGATACCTTAATAAAAAAGAAAGTGCTGATTCAGTGGACATAAAATTTAATGAGACAAAGGAATACTGATTAAGACTTCAAAATAAAGAAATTCTTGAAGACAACAATACTTATTATAAATGAAGACAAACGGCACAACATGATAACTGTCACTATCAAGAATGCACTGATATAAATAACATTCTAGAATGCTGAATTAAGAACATGATCTTGAGAGATGGAGCTAAGCTGACAAGAAACTAGCTGTGACCTGGCTATAGGAATAATGGTTGGAGTGAACACTAGGGCTTATTGTCAGACTGAAAAGGGGGTGATCAGAGACTGTGCACACACAGATTTGGGAAGGATGATGAAAGACACTGGCTGTTCCTGAAGGAACTACATCAACATTTACCTTAAAAGAATTATGCAAACCACTGGAACCATAAATCTGTGTGGCTGAACAGTATGCAAGTACAGGAACAATCTAGTCATTCACATAGGTGTTTTAGAGAAACTATGGGAATATAAAATCATAATAGCCCGACAGAGATATGAACCCTGGGTTAAATTCTGATGGTTTAACCACAGTGTTACCTTGCTAACCTTGATTGTTAGTTGGACTGGTACCGGAATCAATTTTTTGCATGAATGTATAACTAGTATGGAAAATCACATCTGGAAACTCAAATTAGTCTTTTAATTCTGAAGACTAAAGATAAGATCATCTGAAAACAGCTTTACCAGAAATATTTCAACAATACCTAGAAACAGTTTAAAGCAAGCTACATGAAGAGCTTCCTGGTCTTGATTCAGACTGTATATTGCAATTACATGACAGCACTTGTGTATTTACTGCTGTCAAAATTAACAGGACCATTTCTGGATGTAGTAATCACTGACAAAGTTCTTCTGAACATTTGAAAGATCTTTATTGTGGTGCATTTCACACGTAACAATTTTCAGCAATGGCATGACCATTTTGGACCACAATAAAATACATTTGTGTTACCTAAACAACAGCCGTGTAACATCAGAAAGCCATTGCTAAATAAATGTATAACAGTTAAAAATAACACTAATGAAGTAACTGACGTCAACTGTAGATTATGAATTTTGGTTACATATTAAACCTCTTCCCTCCCCACCCCCCCCTACCCAGTAGATATAGTAAACGTATGGCTGTAAGGTAGTGCTTGACCCCATCAGGTGTAGCCAGTGGAGGCAGAAATTTTCATCACCAGTATTCCGCCAACAAGGAGAGGAGAAATGGTACAGTAGTTCCCGATCAACAGACTTTGTGCCAATACTCTGGGTTGAATTTCAGAAATCTTTGCAGTTTCATGAAGTGAGTGCATATAATATGTGATGGTGCTCCATCCTTCAGAAGAAGACTTTAAGGTTGGAAATCCCTTCGATGCTTTTGAAAGGAGCAGGATATGTCTAGGCACTGGGTTTCACTCTCTCCCTACTCTTTATAGTAATCAACAATCCTTACAGAACATTATACTTCACATGCATTCATTACCTACAATGGAAAGATACACTTAACACAACACACACACTTCCCAAAAGAAAGGTGCCATAATACAGGAGTAAGGAAAAATCTTTCAGATTATACGGCTGAACAACCCTCTTGGATATCTCAGCTTTTATCGGCATGATTCATTAATGGTGTGTTTTTTGGTGTACAACCAAATTTGATTCCTTTTGATGCAGAATATTTTGAAAACTAACCCAGTCATCATACGCAGGTACTGTGAGCTGTATTATGTCTACTCACTGCACAGACATTGACTGGGTTTCAGTGTTTTTGGCGTCTCCTTGCTGTTCATAGCAGAGTTCAACCACAAGTTCTCACTACATGCTTTGATGCTTACTTATTTTTCAAAGCAAGTATTTATTTTACAAAGTGTACATTCACTTAACATTTTACAAATCTGGAGGGTGAGAGTGCCAGCAATATCTTAACAAACTGAGTGCTGAATCCGAAGCTTTGTGCAGAAAGAAACCTCCATCATGGTTTATTAGGTTTTCCCACATCTTTGTTTTAACAGACTCCCTAATTTTGCTTTCCCAGAAACTTAATGTTTGCACCATGATACTCATCTCATCATACTTAATTTCATAAGTATATTCCCGACAGTGCTCAGCAACAGTCGATTTCCTTGGTTGTTTTTGTTAAGTCTGTCATTGTTGTTTTGCATCCTTCCTTGATTGGTTCTAGCAGTCTGTCCCCTGTAAGACCTGTCACATTCATACAAAATGCAGTGTACACCCAAATTATGGCAACCTAGATTGTATTTAACTTTATAACAAAGACGTTTTATCATTATTCACTGCAAAAATTGGCAAAGTTCTACAGAAATATGGCTTCCACTGTATTTCACTCCCATCAACATATATGAAAGCCTTCTTTGTAATGTTAAAGACAATCTAGGTCTCCAAGAGCAGGGCATGTGGCACATATCATGCAAATGTGGAAAGCCTTATGTGGGGCAGCCTGTCAGAATTGTCAAGGAGAGATTTATGAACGATCAGTGACACACCCAAGTGAAACAGTCAAGTATATCAGTTGTTGCTGAGCATAGCACTGCCTCAAATACAAAAATGGAATAAAACATGACAAGACTGATATTGGGGTGCAAATTCCAAGTTTCTGAGAGAGTGAAATTACAAAGTCTATTGAAACAGAGAGTTCTGGAAACCTAATTAACTGTGGTGAAGACTTTTATTTTGATCAAGAATTGCTTCCAGCACTAAAAGTTATTAAGCTCCCACTGGCCGTCTCATCCACCAGAGCTGGCTCTGAAATACAAGTGAACATCAAAGATCACAATGGGCACTGGGGGTCCAATTCAGCTATAAATAGTGACATAACACCAACAATACTTCAATGTACAGTTCAACTCAAGACATTGAGTACACAACAGCTCATAGCATCTGAAGAAGACATATGGGTCAGTTATCGAAATATAAAAAGATGTCAACAACTCTGCTGTACAACTGAAAGCTCACTATTAACCCTTTTGGAGCGCCATACTGTCAATAACAACTGTCTTGTTACGAATCTTCCATTTTGAAAACATAATCTCTCAACGATGCCTTACCCTTGCTTCAAAATTTTAAAAGTCAATGAACTACGTAATGTTTGTGTCTCAGTATATGCTATCTTGGCACACAAACTGCTGTTTTCTTGGTCACCACATGACCCAGTACTCCACATGAATTCTTCATCTGTTGCAACATCTTTCAGAGCCACATATAATCCAAGCAGTTCATGTCATTCATTGTTCTCCCTGCCATGACAGCTGTCACATGACCTAATCAAGTATTCAGGATGTTTTGTACCACAAAAAGTAAAAACTAAACTATATCTATTAATGTTTATATTTAGTGAAAGAATATTTATTGACACAGCTACTATGAAAAACAGTTTGAAACTGTATACCATCTCTTCACAAACACAGTACCCCATTTAGATGACGCAGAAAACTTTTTCATACCACAATACGACAACACAAACCTCAGGATAAACTGGTAATCACCAACTAGAAAACAATTTGTTCCTTCTTCTTTTTTTTTTTTGCCCAATGTTCTGGATGATCTAGACAGGTCTCTGCCATTTTATCTACCCATGCATTTCTACTTTTACCTCGGAATGCTTACCTACTAAGTTTTAAAAAAGTCAAGAAACAATACCAGTCCATTAAGCCTAGTATTTGGAGATTTTTTGGACTTTTCAACTATTACTAAATATATTTTGTGTAAAAGACTATGCCTTACGAGGAGAATAGCAGCTGGCATTACATCAACTTTTGCTAGCATTACTCAAACTTCGATTATATATGAAACTATTTTACATAGTAATCCACAGTACAAAAGGGTAGCACACAGTATAAGAATCCACGAATGCAATGACAGTTGTCTGTTTCTGAGAATGAAATTTTGCTAGATGTCAGATCAAACAGTAAAATAAAAATACTTTGAGCCAACTGTAAAATACTGAACATTCATTACAGTGTTAAAATTAAAAATTTACTGCAAAAGACCACCTCCTTATCAAAGGTGCCTTGGTTTTCAGAGGAGCTGAGAGCTGACTGACAAAACCATAATGAAGATCGTGGCTGAAAATGAGCAGAGGTCGTTACTGTTAATAAGAGGGTAAAATAATGAATGAACAGAACTGCACACCAATATTCCCAATACTGCAGAATCATATAGAAATGTCTATGCACGTACGTTCTGACTTTCCTGGAAGAAAGTAAGCTTCTCCCACAGAATCAACATGTGATCAGGAAAAACCACGGGTCAGCAGAAACATCCGATCTCACGCGTCGGCTTTGACCCGTGACGTAAGGGTGTTGTGGTGTGTGACGTCATTACGGTGCGGAGTTTGGTTTGTGAGTGTGGCGTGTTTGTAGATGTCGTATTGTTGTTTGTTGTGCCCTCTGGTGGTATGTTCATGGTTTTCGTTTGTTTGGTGTGTTGGGCTCAGTTTGCTGTTGCTCAGTGGTGAGTGCTGCGTGCGTCTTTTTGAAGCCGAATTTGTATCAGTGAGTTAACGGTTTTGTGTGATGGTTAATGTAATGATGATTGCTGTACGTCGGTTGTGCTTTTTTTCTCAGGAATGGATATGAAGGCCAGATTAATAGTTCTCGGTTGAGGGCTATGATGGGGGACACAGCTTTAGAGCTGATTAAATTCCTTCAGCTATTTGGCTTAATTGCCGAGGTCGTGAAGTGCAGTGTGTGCCGTGAACCAATGAAATTGGTTAAAGTTCCGGCCTCTCGGACCAGGGACGGTTACATGTGGCGCTGTCGCAAAGATGACATATGGCGTTCCATACGGCGCGGTACCTGGTTCGAGAAGTCTAGATTGGGCATGCGTGAGATTGTGCTTGTTACATATTATTTTTGTTATAGATCCCCACAGAGTTTTTGTGCGCATGAGACTGGTGTGAGTGAGAGGACTGTTTTAGATTGGTATTCCTTTTGTCGTGAAGTGTGTTCGGAATTTATTAAGTACAGGGGTAAGTTGGGGGGGCCATGGGGTGGTTGTGGAGGTGGACGAGTCACAGTTTGGGAAAAGGAAGTATGGGAGGGGGAAGTCTGTGGCTGGTCTTTGGGTGTGGGGGGCTGTTGTTCCGGGGGTTGGGGGTTCCGAATGTGTTTTTAGGGTTGTGGAAGGGAGGTAGAAGGCTGAATTAGTGGGGTTAATTGAGGAATATATAGAGCCGGGGTCCACAATAGTTTCTGATGCTTTTTCTTCTTATAGGGGGTTGGGTGAGAGGGGATTTAATCATTTAGTAGTGAACCATAGTTTAGAGTTTAAGAATTATGACACAGGGGCTTGAACTAATACAATAGAGGGGATGTGGGGGGCGGTTAAGTCAGTTCTTGGGAGGGGGAAGAGGCGCTCTTCCAACCTTCAGTCTCATTTAGATGAGTACTGTTGGCGGAAGTGTGTCCCAGAGGGCTATTGTATTGTGTTTTCTTAAGGGCTGTGGGTAAAATGTATAGGCCAAAAGTGGTTAGTTAGGGTGGGCTGGGTAGGTGGGTGGGTGGCTGTGGTTCAGGGTGGGGTGGGTGGTTTATTTCGTTGTATAGTGTTAGTTAAGGTGGGGGGGGGGGGCGAGGGGGAGTGTGTTTGTTTTTTGTTTTAGTTGTGGAGGATCTATTTTGTTGAAGTTTTTGTTGAGTTGTAGTGTGTGATTGAGATGTTTTTTATGTTGCATTTTTTTTGTTTGTGGGTTTTTTATTTTGGGGTTGGGGGGGGGGGGTTGAGGTGTGGGTGGGTTGGGTTTTTCTTTTGGTTCAGTATTTTTTCGTTGGTTTGTGTGTGTGTGTGTGTGTGTGTGTGTGTGTGTGTTTGCATGTGCATTTGTGTGTGATTGTGGTGGCCAATCTAGTTTGTGGGGCTGGAACTTTCTTGTGGTAAGTTCTCATTTTTTTGTTTTTGGCGTATGTGTTGTGTATTGGGGTATAGGGAAGTGTTTCATTGAAATTTGTGGCTGTGAAGGTTGGTATTGGTATTCGTATTGGGAGATGTTTTTGAGTTACATAGGTCAAGGGTAGTGGTCGATCCTAAGTTATGGGATTGGGAGCTGCTGTTGAACTATATAGGTCAAGGGAAGTGTTCGATCCCAATTTATGGGATCGGGAGCTGTTGTAGATATATTTAGGTCAAGGGAAGTGTTTGTTCGTATTGTTTTGTGGTGTATTTTGATTTTTGTATTGGGAGATGGGATCGGGAGTTGCTGTTGAGCTATTTAGGTCAAGGGAAGTGTTCGATCCCAATTTATGGGATCGGGAGCTACTGTAGATCTATATAGGTCAAGGGAAGTGTCCGATTCCAGATAATAATGTGTTTTGTGGTATTTGGTGAGTTTTGTGATGTCGATTTTTTCGTCGTCTTGCGTGGTTTTGTATGGCGGTGGGTGGCTAAATTTGTTTATATTTAGTTTCTCCCCACCCAAAAACCCCCAATTTCCCACGCTTGTCCCGTTAGAGTCATTAGGCTTTTTGTGAAACCTGTGTGTGTGTTGTTTTTCTATGTATTTTCGTCTCTATGATACGTATGCAACGATTTTATATCCGCCATATTGGAATTGTCGTTTATGGTCGTTTCCGCCATATTTGTGACGTCATGGGTCAAAGCCAACGGGTGGGATCGGACGCTTCCATATTTCCAAAACCACTTTGAAACAGAGTTTGCTTTTTTCCCTTTTCCCCCATACATTATATCTTACAAATAGTAAATTCAGTGTGTGTGTGTGTGTGTGTGTGTGTGTGTGTGTGTGTGTGTGTGTGTGTGTGTGTTGGGGGGGGGGGGGCGTTTTATTTGTACTCCACACATTAAACAAGTTATTTATAAGATAGGGTCAGAGGGACTCCTAGTTTGTTCACTGGTAAAAAAATACCTCAGACAATATTTCCACAAATACTTTACCCAAACATCCGATAGTGCCTACTTCTGCCTATTAATCTATAACTTTAATCAGTCCACATCACTGAAAGCTATCCCTGATGGGATTTATGTCACATGACAAATGAATGGGTAAATCACATGGTGAATGAATTTACATTTAAATAATGTGAGATAATGCCCTCAGTGAAGGAAAACTTTGTCATTTCCAATTACACGCAACTAGTAATAAATTCTGCAATCTGTCGTCCCTTAAATATCCAGCAGTAGTACAACAAAGTGGCACAAAATGGAATGAATATTCTAAACCAGTAGCAGAGAAAATGAATGGAAGATCAATTTGTTAGCAGAGTTCTCACAAAAATGTGGTGCATCTCTAAAGCAAAACTCTTACAGGATGCTGATGTACTGCTCTGGCATTTTGGGAAAAATGAAAGATTAAATTTACATAACCTGTTACGAATAAGGCAACTGGAGACTGTGCACACGCTCAGCTAGCACAAGAATAGTGAAGGCAACTGGTTGAGTCCCTTTCATGAAAATGCAACAGAGACACTAATGAAACTTACAATGAGAATCTGAAAGGAAGCCAGAATTTTCACAGAACACTGTTGGGTAAATTTTTTACGGAGTATAGTATGGGTTCAAACTAGAAGAAGTCGTACAAACATCAGTCCGAAAATAAATACTTATTGAAATATGGGCCATTTTGTCCCGTGATGGTCACCTGTTTGTTGACACTGCAGGAGGCACTCAAAGTAGTTACTTATTCTGGCAGCAGCACCACCACCACCACATCAAAGAATCACAAACCCGTGTGAACACACTTGGCTATCCTTGTATTTGTTCACATGCAATGAAGTACATGTTCCTGTAAGGTGCGCACATTGACTAGTGTGGTGTACGTTAATGCCTTTAAGTCACCCATACCCTGAAAAATTAAAGTCAAGTAAACAGGAGCCTCAACCAAACCATTGCTTAGTAAACATTTGAGTTGGGTAATGATAGACCATGCTGAAAGTACGGTGGTGTTCAGTCTGGCATAACCACATCTGCAGTCTTTCTGTTAAGGGTAACATTCCCCACTAGCTGAGGTAGTTTGCTGAACAGAAATCTGTAATAAACAGCAACTACTGTCAATTACAATCCCCGCCCCCACACACTGACACTAAAGTGAACTTGATGCCTTGCTTCCCCAGCTGCTCCAGAATTTGCATCTGCCCACAAATGGTTATTGTGGTAATCTACTATCCTATTTTGTGTGAATCCCAGCTAATCTGTAAAGAAAATGGAGTCAACTAAAAGGTTCAATTCTATCCATCTGCTGTGACGCATAGTGTGTGTTGTGTGACATCACAGTGGCAAGTTTTTCTTTCTTTCTTTTTTTTTTTTTTTTTTTTTTTTAAAGTCTGTTGTTGTCATATTCCTGCGTTAGCTGTTTATGTTCCGAAGTTGTTTGTTAGGCATGTTAGCGAATAATTTGATGCTTGTTTTGGTCCACTAGAGGGTTACTTTGAATTAATGAATTCTGTCTGTGTGTGTGTGTGTGTGTGTG
The DNA here is from genome assembly GCF_021461385.2 of Schistocerca piceifrons. Classification (NCBI taxonomy): domain Eukaryota; kingdom Metazoa; phylum Arthropoda; class Insecta; order Orthoptera; family Acrididae; genus Schistocerca; species Schistocerca piceifrons. The sequence goes on along the minus strand of NC_060149.1, from coordinate 294,164,450 downwards.
TGTGTGTGAGAGAGAGAGAGAGAGAGAGAGAGAGAGAGAGAGAGAGAGAGAGAGAGAGAGAAGTTGACTAAACTCTCTCTTCTCAGACCACAGACCTTTATAAGTCACCATGATAACATCTGCAATACATATTCAGAGGTATCAAGTTCAAGAATTCTAGGTTGGCCAGTCAAGAGATTGTTTTGGTTACTTATTATTTTTGTTAAATTATTTTCCATTGGGTTCTGTGCACAAGACAAGTGAGTGACCATTGTGTGTTACAGTAGTTTTCATTTTGTAGAGAAGTATGTTCTGAAGTCATTGAATGTAGGGGACGATGGGGACCATGAGTGGTAGTGGAAATCAATAAATCTCTGTCTGCAAATTTCCAGCATGCTGAAGGTGAAAAATATGTCCGCAACTTGTCTTATAATTGAAATAAATGGTCGTAGCTCTGCCATAAATTGCATTGAGAAGTACATTTTATTTCTTGATGGTGACTAGTTTCAGACACCTGTGTCCATTTTCAATCCATCCGCACTGTGTGACAAATACAGGTGACAGCCTATGTACAGAATCTGCCCCTGCAGTAACCAAAGCAGCATATGGCCGACTTACCGACAGCTGAATCTGCTTGATAAAATGAGAGGTAGTTCTCATGAAGGTTTATGGATGTAGGAGGCTGTTCTGTATGGACTGGGTTCAGGCATTTTTCAGGTGCTTGAAAATAAAACAAAATGGGTATTGGGGGGGGGGGGGGGGGGGTGGAGGGTTGGTTTGAAGAACGCACTGAGGAGGGTACAACCACACTTTCAAATGCTTTTTCATCATACAAGGATTGAGGGAGAAGGACATATGATCATGTAGTTGCAAATCACAGAATTCAGTTTAAGGATTATAGTGCCAGTGTGTGTAACAATAAAAAAAAGGGGACTTGAGGAGGCTATTAAATCTGTTATAGGGAGGGTAATAGGGCCACCTTGCAGCCTCATTTAGAGGAGAGCTGCTACTGGAAGTGTGTCCTGGATAATTATTGTGTATTTCATTGGTTTCTTTGGGTACGATGAAAAATTTATAGGTCAAGACTTTCAACTGAATAGGTTGGGTAAGTGCCACAGGTATTCTTTTTTTTTGGGGGGGGGGGGGGGGGTGGAGGGGCGACGAGAAGTTGTTTAGATTTGTCTCTTAAGAATTGGGTCTTTTAAGGTGTGAATATTGTAAATTTTTGTTAGTTGTATTTATCCTGACCACTAGTTCCTCCCCTCGAACTTTTGACCATTATTGAATAAAGATTAACTGGCTCACAATTCAAAACAACGCCAGATGGTCTGTATAAGATACTGAAGAAACAGAAGTGCAGAATGAGATGTGACGGGCAAGAATTAGTAGAAATTGCAGTACTGTTGTATGTGCAGCCAGAAGGGGAGGGGGCATCATTTATACTTATGTAATTAAGAAAAAGACAGTAGTAGTAGTGGTGGTGGTGGTGGTGGTGGGGGGGGGGGGGGGGTGATGGCAGAGAAGGGTTGAGACCCAGGTGATGCAAATTTCAGATACAATTTGGATAGTGTCCCATTGCATTTCTTGTACTTTATGTACAACAAATGTACTTAACATACATTAAAATATTAGTTGGCAATTTGTCCATCATCTAAGTTTTGTAATTTTATCGTTAGTTTTAGCTGTCATGATGAAATGTGCGTTCAATGTGGTAAAGTGCTTTTAAATATAGCACAAATATAAACATCAGACTGTGCTAAGGTCAATCTTGTTACAACATTTGACGTTCACATTCATTGCCTTCGCCAACGCAACAAATTACAACATTTCAACCTAACCTTGACTTCTGGCTACGTTAAAAATGTCGTCTTGACTTCTGACTACGCTAAAAATGTCTGTCACTGCTACTATGTTTTCGATGAGGGGTGGAGTGCGGGTAATTTAACATCACACTGAAGACCACATTTTGAAACAGCTACTGTAGTCATCCGGTTGTAGCCAGCAGAATTCTCAGCCACGCAGTGGTCACGCATGCCCATCATTGGCGCTCGGAGGGGGGAGGGGAGTGAAAGTAGTGTGGAGAAAGAGAAAGAAAGAGAGAGAGAGAGAGAGAGAGAGAGAGAGAGAGAGAGAGAGACCGACCTTAAACACGCGAAATGTACCATTTAGAACGGCATAATGAACTTATACATTTTCGCTTTGGCGTTTGTATAACAATCATGTCCATTGAGAAAAAGAATCGTTACCGTAACATAACGGTATCACCTACTCTTTATTGTTTTAAATAACTAGTTTGGCTGATACTTGTGTAATAACCTAAATATTTTTGTGTCAGCATAAAATATCTGCCCGATATCTGTGTGAATTATTTACTACAATAGAGTTTATTAACATTTCATCTTCCTCTTGGTAAATTAACCTCCTTGATTCACTTGGTTAGCTAATTTCATAAACGCAGCAGCTGTATATAACACAGAACCTTTCATTTCATCAATTACAAGCATCTCTTTAGGAAAATTTGGCCTTATTAAAAAAACTTTTAGACATTTATTTTGAAGTCACACATACTAACGAGCATCCGATAGATATTTTTCACTTTCGATTCAATTTGCATAAATGCTCACACTTTAAGTCGGCAATATCGTCCAGTCATGATGCTACATCGTAATTTCCAACTGCAGTATTCCGATCAGCTCAAACCGCAGTAGTAGTTTACCAACGCCATCATGTTTTCACTTCTCGAACAACATGTAACACTCGTATGGCATCTAATCTCATCTCCATGATACGAAAACGTAAGTATATTCAATATATCGATTTCTGAGCATACTTACAATAGTTACATGCGTCAATGTATTCCGAACAAACTTCAGTTTCGCACCCACTACATACACATGCAGCTCTTTCAACTGTTTAAGTAAAAGTCAAAGACTTTAGCTGTCACACGGGAAAAAAGGTTAAAAAATGTTCGCCTTGTGGCATAAAAATCTCTACATTTGTGGCCGCACTAAACAACACTGGCATATGATCATAACTACAGAATAGTAATAGTGTAGCAAAGGTCCGCTGTTCGGACCATAATGGTTACGCACTGTTAGAGTTTCCGTGACCCGACTGTAAAATAGTTACGCTTAGCGAAGACGGGGAGCGAGAACTGAGAAAAGTAGCACAAGTTATACAAGCTTCAAATCAGATCAATATTCTCTCAGATTCTAACCAGCGCCGTAGGAAGACGGTGATCGGTGATGTTTTATTTTGTAATACGCTAGTGTCGTCTGCGGTTGCACTTAAAGTTTAAACAATCACGTGAAACCACCACATTAATGTAACTTCCCGAAATGGAATGGATATTATCAGTACCCAAACAATAACTATAAATGTGGAGCTGCGGTACAAGTTTATATGCCAACTAGCCCCGCAGATGATGAAGAGATTGAAGGAATGTATGATGACAGAGCAGAAATTATTCAGGTAGTTAAGACAGACGAAAATTTAATAGTGATGCAGGACTGGAATTCATTAGTAGGAAAACGAAGAGAAGGAGAAATTGTAGGTGAATCTAGAATGGGGAAAAGGACTGCAAGAGGAAGCCACCTTGTAGAATTTTGCACAGGGCACAATTCAATTATCTCTAACACATGGTTTAAGAATCATGAAAGAAAGTTGTACCTGTGAAAAAGAACTGAACATACTGGAAGGCTTCAGTCAGATTATATAATGGTAAGACAGGTATTTCGGAACTGGATTTTAAATTGTAAGACATTTCCTGGAGAAGATATGGATTCTGACCGCAATTTATTGGTTATGCACTGTAGATTAAAACAGAAGAGACTGCAAAAAACTAGCAAATTAAAGAGATGGGACCTGTATAAGCTGAATGAACCAGAGGTGGTTGAGAGTTTCACAGGGAATATTACGCAACGATTGACGAGAACAGGGGAAAGAAATAACGAAGAAGACGAATGGGTAGCTTTGAGAGACGAAATAGTGAAGGCAGCAGAGGATCAAAAAGGTAAAAAGACAATACCATGTCGAAATCCTTTGACATCACAGAAGATATTGAATTCAATTGATGAAAGGCGAAAATATAAAAATGCAGTGAATGAAGCAGCTGAAAGGGAATACAAATGTCTAAAAAAATGAGGTTGACAGGAAGTGCAAAATGAAATGGCTAAGCAAGAGTGGCTAGAAGACAAATGTAAGGATGTAGATGCATATTTCACTAGGAGAAATATAGGTACCACCTACAGGAAATGTAGAGAGGCTTTTGGAGAAAAGAGAAGCAGTTGTATGGACATCAAGAGACCAGATGGAAAATCAGTCCTAAGCAAAGAAGGGAAAGCTGAAAGGTGGAAGCAGTATGTAGAGGGGCTATACAAGGGAAATAAACTTGATGGCAATATTATAGAAAGAGAAGAGCACATAAATGAACATGAGGTAGGAGATACGGTATTACGAGAAGAATTTGACAGAGCATGAAAGACCTAAGTCAAATCAAGGCCCCTGCACTACTGATATCATTGAGAGAAATAGCTATAACACAGCTATTTCACCTGATGTACAAGATGTATGAGACAGGCGAAATACCCCCAGACTTCAACAAGAATATAGTAATTCTAATTCCAAAGAAAGATGGTGACAACAGTGTGAAAATTACCAAACTATCAGTTTAATAAGTCATTGTTGCAAAATACTAGCACAAATCCATTACAGAAGACTGGAAAAACGGGTAGAAGACGACCTTGGGGAAAATCTGTTGAGATACCAGAGAACTGGTGGAACACGTGAAGCAGTACTGACCCTGTGACTTCTCTTAGAAGATAGGTTACCGGAAGGCAAACCTACGTTTACAGCTTTTGTAGACTTAGAGAACATTTTTGACACTGTGGACTGGAATACTTTATTCGAAATTCTGAATGTAGCAGGGGATAAAATAAAGTGAGCGAAAGTCTATTTACAATTTGTACAGAAACCAGACGGCAATTACAAGAGTCAAGGGGCATGAAAGAGAAACAGTGGTTCAGAAGGGAGTGAGACAAGGTTGTAGCCTGTTCCAGATGTTATTCAGTCTGCACAGTGAGCAAGCAGTAAAGGAAACAAAAGAAAAATTTGGGGTAGGAATTATAAACTTTGAGGTTTGTTGATGTCGTCATAATTCTGTCATAGATAGCAAAGAACTTTTAAGAGCAGTTGAACAATGGAGCGTGTCTTGAAAGGAGGATATAAGATGAACATAAAAAAAAGCAAAACAAGGATAATGAAATGTAGCCGAATTAAACTGGGTGATGCCGAGAGAACTAGATTATGAAACGAAACACTTAAACTAGTAGATCAATTTTTCTATTTGGGCAGCAAAATAAATGATGGTGGCCGACTGGCAATGACAACAAAAAAGTTTATGAAGAAGAAAAAATTGTTAATATCGAATATAGATTTAAGTGTCAGGAAGTCTTTTCTGAAGGTATCTGTATGGAGTGTAGCCATGTATGGAAGTGAAATATTAACAATAAATAGTTTAGACAAGAAGAGAATAGAAGCTTTCGAAATGTGGTGCTATAGATGAATGCTGAAGAGTAGATGGGTAGATCATTTAACTACTGAGGAGGTACTGAATAAAATTGGAGAGAAAAGAAAATTTTGGTACAACCTGACGAGAAGAAAGGATAGGTTGATAGGACACATTCTGAGATATAAAGGGATCACCGATTTAGTACTGGAGTGAAGCATGGTGGCGATTGAGGGGGGGGGGGGGGAAGAAGTCGTGGGGAGAGACCAACAGATGAATACAGAAAGCAGGTTCAGAAGGATGTACATTGCAGTAGTTATTCGGAGATGAAGAGTCTTGCACAGAATAGAGTAGCATGAGAGCTGCATCAAACCAGTCTTCGGACTGAGGACCACAAAAACAACAACAGAAGTTGTAGAATACAAGGTTTAATGTCCTCAGGATATCGAAGTCATTCGAGACTAAAGCAAAAAAATTAAATCACTTTGGAAATATTTGATGATACTTTATAGAATATAAATTGAAACTTCTGATGCAAGTGTTGTCTTCTAAGAAATTGCGTTGGTTATTTGATAACTTTTTTACAATTAATAAAAGTTACCTACTTAAATTAACCAATTATACCATCCAACAAAATAAGTGAAGCTCCCACAAGAGTTGGTGGAAATGAAATGAAACTCCACAAGTTGAGAGTGTATAAGATCTTATTTCAGTGATTACAAAATCAAGTCAAATTTATAAAGAATTTGGATGAATAAGCATATGGTATGTATGCATGCACTAATTCGGTTTTGAGGGATGTCATAAAGCCATTATATGCACTCCTGAGGCGAGCTGGCCCACAATTTTGTAACTGGCCCTTGATATCCTGGATACTGGCACAGGGAGAGAGTTGACATCACAGCTGGTTGCATCTGTTTTCTATTGGGGATAGATCTGGGCATCTTACTGGACACAAGCGTACTGGCCACAATAGTTCACAGAGACATGTGCCATGTGTGGACGAGCACTGTCCTGTTGAACAATGGCACACAATATTGTCACATGAGACATAACACATGATGATGCGGGATGTCCGTGATGTACTGTTATGCCATTAGAGTTCCCTCAATCACTACCAGCCTTGACCTGAAATCATACTTGATGCATTCCCTCACCACAATACCAGGAGCAGTTCACTATGCTTGTCCAATACATTGGAAAAGTGTGGCCTCTCCTCAAGTCGTCTCCAAACTCGTTTACAATGGTTGGGAGGTTGTTTGGGGAAGAAGACCAGACTGTGAGGTCATCGGTCTCCTCAGATTAGGGAAGCTTCAAATGGTTCAAATGGCTCTGAGCACTATGGGTCTTAACATCTGAGGTCATCAGTCCCCTAGAGCTTAGAACTACTTAAACCTAACTAACCCAAAGACATCACACTCATCCATGCTCGAGGTAGGATTCGAACCTGCGACCGTAGCAGTCGTGCGGTTCCAGACAGAAGTGCCTAGAACCGCTCGGCCACCGCGGCCGGCATTAGGGAAGGATGGGGAAGGAAGCCGGCCATGCCATTTCGAAGGAACTATCCCAGCATTTGCTTGGAGCGATTTAGGGAAATCATGGAAAACCTAAATTGGTATGGCTGGACGTAGGATTGAACTGTCGTCCTCCTGAATGCGAGTCCAGTGTGCTAACCTCTGCGCCACCTCGCTCGGTTTTACAATGATCATCTGGGATAGTGCAGAACAGCAATTCATCAATGAACACAATGTTATGCCATTATTCACCAGCAATCCGTACTTCCCCATCAAGGCGTCACTCCTGCTGCAGCTATTTGTATTGTAGTATTAATGGCAGCATAAGCATGGGACGCTAATTCCCTAGTACAGCTGCTAGTCTCCGATGAATTGCACAGGATGACACATAACGTTGCAGGGAGTTCATTACATGTTCTCAGAATGCAGGCACAAATGTGAAGGCATTACGATTTGCTTTAAGCGCAATATGGCAGTCCCTCTTGGTGATGGTCAGCCTATTCGATTGGAACATTGGCGATGAGTATGCCTGCCCACATGTTCCCGTACAGTCTAACATAGGGCCGTTGACACATCCAAATGTGCCACAAATCTGGATATTGTACGATTTGACCAGCATGTCAAATAAAGACCCACATTGAGCCAAGTACTTTTCAAACCTTGCCATGTGCTGACAATGCTGTCTCACATGAGTTTCTTCACAGTGATCACTCAACGTCTGTCACTGTTCACATTCCTTAATATAGCCTACCAGGCCAGGTATCAAAACTAAATGCAAGCAACACTAATGCGAATTGGTGGCCATTCTGTATGTCTCAGAGAATTGCAATATAATAATTTACATTCTCATGGATGGTGTGCACATCTCTATAGTTACACTGACAACCGGCATATCGCCTTGGTGCTTCACTTTTGTCAGGTAGTGTATTTGCACACAGTAAGGTCGATTCACAGGTTATGGAACAAACGTCAACACAAAAGAAGTTATCCTATTCTCACTGAACTCACTCATCTACGCCTATATCTACATCCACGCTCAATTGCACCGATTACTAGAGCTATTTCCCGTTCCATTCACATATTAAATGTGGGAAAAATAACTGTTTAAATGCCTCTGTGAGTGCTATAATTAATCTAATATTATCCTTGCCATCTCTATGGGAGTGATAGATAGATGGTTGTAGTATATTCCTAGAGTTAGCATTTAAAGCCAGTTCTTCAAACTTTATGAGTAACCTTTCTTGGGGTAGTTAATGTCCATCTTCAGGAGTATGTCAGATCAGTTTCATCAGCATCTCTGTGACACTCTCCCAGAGATCAAACAAACCTGTGACCATTCATGGTGCCCTTCTCTGTATACATTCAATGTCACTTGTTAGTCCTATTTGATACTGGTCACACATGCTTGAGCATTATTCTAGGATAAGTCACATGGGTGATTTAAAGGAAGCAATCTCCTTTGTAGCCTGATTACATTACCCCAATAAACCAAAGTCTGCCACCTGCTTTAGCTTTAGCTATGACTGAGTCTAAGTGATTGTTCTATTTCACCGACTTATAGTGTTAGATTTAGGTATTTGTGTGGGTCGACTGATTCTAGACGTGTTTCATTGATGCTGCAGTCACAGGACGCTAGGTTTTTTCGATTTGTGAAGTGCACAATTTTATATTTCTGAACATTTAAAGCAAGTTGCCAATCTTTGCATCTTATCAAGAGCTGACTGAATATTTGTGCAGCTTTTCTCAAACAGTACTTCATTACAGATAACTGCATCATCTCCGAAATGTCTGAGGTAACTATTAACATTGTTTGCAACGCCATTAATATACAACTTGAACTGCAAGGGTACCAACACAGTTCCCTGGGGCGCTCCTGAAGTTACACCTATATCTGTCAATGACTCTCCATGACATGCTGCACCCTACTTACTAAAAAATTAATCCAGCTCCAACAAAATTCACTTGGTACTCATACGATTGTACCTTCGATAATAAGTGTAGATTTTTTTCCTTCATTGTATTTGGTTGGGGTGGACGTCACATGACACTCATTCAACTTCATGGTTTATCTATTCACTCAGTCTTTTTATTACAGAGGGCAGCCAGACCTCTGACCAAACACACTAGGCTACCTTGCTGGCAGATGTGATACCGAGACAAATGCTTTTCGGAAATCAAGATATACTGCTTCTGCCTGACTGTTTTGGTCCATGGCTTTCTGGATATCATATGAGAAAAGTGGGTGTATGGTTTCAGTGCTTTCAGAATGAATGCTGGTTGGCATGGAGGTTGTTATTCTGTTTGAGATATTTAATTACGCGTAAATTCAGAATATATTCTAAGATTCTACAACGAATTGATGTCAAGGATATTGGACAGTAGTTTTGTGGATCAATTCTGCTACACTTCCTGTTGACTAGTGTCACTTTTTGTTGAAGGGATCATAACGTGATTATAACTATAAGAGGATCACCTCAGCTGCAAATTCGAAACAGACGCTGATACGTGTTCTATTGGGTCTGAAGCTTAGTTCAGTTTTAGCGATTTCAGCTGTTCCTCAACACCACAGACATTAGTATCTGTATCACTCATCTTTGCAGTTGCTGCTCTAGTATTAGTCTTAGTCGTAGAAAAGGGGAATTTTGTTAAAATTCAGTAAAGGCGCGGTTGGGCTATGAAGTGTGGCGCCGCTGGCAGTGTGTGGTAATAATCGGCAGCCAGTAGGCCAGGCAGAGTAAACATGGCGCAGAGCTGTAGCGGCGTATTTCACATACGATTTGTTTGGAATGAAGCAACAGCGAGGCAGGGAACTGCAGCGTTATTGCGATGTATGAGGCGAGGCAGTAGGCCAGAGCCGGGAGTGGTGATGTGTAAATGGCTGATGCATGGGAATTTACCCCTGCCATAGTTTCTGTCTCTCTCTGACACTATGTCAGAAGCGAGGGGAAAAGCAGTATAAATAGCAAGGCACTTTTAGCTTGAGGAGGTGTGCCGGGTCAGTCGAGAGTCGGGTCGGACCTGTGCTAGTCTACGCTTATAGGGGCCAGTCTGGCAGCGATGTTGTAAATATTCTATGTAAACCTGTACTTTATTTCTATGTACTTGTTCGGGCTGTATTCCGCCTCCGGGAACACAACACCGGGGCGGGACCGAACAGCACCTGGGTACTTGGAGAGCGCACGGTCTGCCTGAAGGTGGGCAGTGACAGCAGTCTGCAGCAGGTCCAGGACGGGCCACGTTCGCTTCCAACCTTATGTACCAGGGTCCAGGCGAGATGTATGCTGCGGGGGGGGTGCAGCAGCACTGCAGCATTGCCAGAGGCGGTGGCTGGCGCTGCCATCCGGCAAGTACCATTAGTGGCAAGTTGCGGCACAGCATCCAGGAGGGCGAGGGTTCGAGTGCGGTACTGTCCTGTGAGCAGCGGCGGCTCGAAGGCCACGGGTGATCAGAAGCAAAGGGAAAAAAGTATAAATAGTAAGGCACTTTTAGCTTGAGGAGGTGTGCCAGGTAGCGACTGGGGAGAGTGTGGCTGGCTTCCAGCTGAGCAGCCTTGCAGATGGCAGCAGCGGTGTCAGCATACCAGGAGTTGCTGAGCCAGCTGGACTCGCGGGACAATGCTGTGGGAGGCACGTCAACACTACGCTGCACCCATCGTGGTACAGTAAATTATGTGAATAAAGCAATGCTACCGAATACTGTTGTATCACTCTGCACTGCCCCTTGACTCTATTGAACTTGCTCTGCTTCCTGACGAAATATGGCGTGGTGGGTCCGGGCTTCAGCTTGGCCATCTGGAGTCCCAGTTTCAACCATCGACATCCCCGCAACAGTGGTGTCAGAAGTGGTGCCGGTTACAACACTGGTACCGGATTTCCACACCCACATTTTATGTCGAGCAAGTAGCGTTGAGGTGCGCATGTGTAGAGGGGTAGTTGAGGTGTTTGGTTGCATTCATGACGGGTGGTTGTACACTTCTTTTTACGTCTTGTCATTCAGGAAGTGTTCGTCCATACCAGTATAGGGAGGAAACCAGGACTGCCACCTGCGCACGAGCACGATGGGGATGGGAGGGTGACGTTTGATTTATTGTTATGTGTCATTCTTTGTGTTTTAGGGGTTAAGTGTCAATTACGATGGACTTTTTTGAAGGTGTCTTTTGTAAGGCCAGAGGAGCCTGTAGATTTATCTGAATTCAGGGGAAATGGGGGCCATGACGACACAACGCGTAAGCGATGTGATTTTTGTAACCAGTCAGGTCACGGACTGCCATGTACAAAGTGGGTGCCAAAGAGTTGTTTTCTTTGTAACACATTTGGACACTTGGTACGCAAATGGTCAGAATGTATATGGGCAATGATTCGCCGCAAGAACTTTCAGGAGTAACAGAGTGGAATTAATACTAACAGTAGAGCTACGAGGGCCGTTCAGAAAGTAACCTCCGGTTGATTTAAAAAAATACACCAAGTTAAATAAAAATATTTTAATATATACATCTTACAACTACATCTTTGCACTATTTTTCTACATAGTCTCCATAGCGATTGAGGCACTTATCGTATCTCTTCACAAGCTTTGAAATTCCTTCTGCATAAAAATCACCCGCTTGTGCCTGGAGCCAGCCTGTGACCGCATCTTTGAGCTCTTCGTCGTCATCAAACCGCTGTGACCCGAGCCATTTCTTCAAATGCATGAAGAGGTGATAATCACTTGGCGCCAGGTCTGGGCTGTAAGGTGGATGGTTGATAATGTCCCACTTGAAGGACTCAAGAAGGGCCGTTGTTCTGCGGGCAGAGTGAGGACGGGCGTTATCGTGCAAAAAAACGATACCGGAAGTCAGCATACCACGGCGTTTGTTCTCTATAGCCCGTCATAACTTTTTTATTGTTTCACAGTACACGTCTTGATTAATGGTCGTACCACGTTCCATGAATTCAACCAACAACACCCCTTTGGCATCCCAAAACACCGTTGCCATCAGTTTTCTGGCAGAAAAATCTTGCGAGGCTTTTCTTGGTTTGGTAGGCGAATTTGAATGTGCCCACATCTTTGATTGTTCTTTTGTCTCAGGGTTCACGTACTTAATCCAGGTTTCGTCACCGGTCACGATTCTGTTTAACAATGGTTCTCCTTCGTCCTCATAACGTGACAGAAAGTCTAATGCAGAGGCCATTCTTTGAGTTTTGTGGTGGTCGGTAAGAATTTTGGGCACCCATCGTGCACAGAACTTACGGTAACCCAATCTTGCTGTCACTATCTCGTACAAGAGAGTCTTAGAAATCTGTGGAAAACCAGTAGACAACTCCGACATTGAGAAACGCCGATTTTCACGAACTTTTGCATCAACTGTCTGAACGAGTTCGTCAGTCACCAATGATGGTCTACCACTCCTCTCTTCATCATGAACGTTTTCTCGTCCACTTTTAAATAAACGTACCCATTCACGGACAACTCCTTCACTCATAACTCTTGGTCCGTACACGGCACAAAGCTGACGATGAATAGCTGCTGCAGAATATCCTTTGGCTGTAAAAAACCTTATGACAGCACGCACTTCACATTTGGCGGGGTTTTCTATTGCAGCACACATTTCAAACTGCCACAAAAAATAAACTAGCGCAGGTACGACGTTCACTCGACCACGGCTTGATGCCGACTGACGTGTTGAGTGCGTGAACGCACAAATGGCGTCGCTACTCCCCCCACAACCCGCACTGTGACCAATCGGAGGTTACTTTCTGAACCGCCCTCGTATAAGCAAGAATGGTGGAAAGACGGCAAGCAGCGGAGGCTGCGGCAGTGACTACAGCGGAAGCTGTAGCCGCTCTAACTGATCAAATTCGGGTATTGTCGGAGGCAAGGATAAGGGACAAAGAAAAATATGAAGAATTAGTGGGGAGATTTGAGGAATTGCGAGTAGGGAAAGGGACATCGGGTGAAAGTAAATTGCAGGTCAGGAAGTGTCATAGACCGTTTGACACGGAAATCGCGGCATTAATTAACCCCTTTTCGGGTAAAACGACGGAGGATGTGTCGGTATTCCTTAATGACATTATCACAATGGCTGAGGCCAATGGGTGGTTGGATGTTGTAATGTTGAGAGTGGCGAAGTTTACGCCCGATAGGAGATGCAAAGTCGTATGTACTGTACCATGAAACGTTGAACAATGTGGGGACGTTTGCAGAGCTTGAGGCTTGGTTACGCCAGAGGTACCAAAAACAGAATAGTACCAGGTTTTTTCGGGAAAAATGAAGTGCGTTAGTTTTGAGAAGAAATGAGACTGTGGTGGTTTTCTCAGACAGGATTCGAAAGCTGAATGCACAAACGTTCAAACTGTCACAGAATGGGGAGACGAATAGAATGCTGTTACAGGAGGCCGAGAACAGGGCGTTAGATGTGTTCTTGCGGGGGGTACAGACGGAGATGTCATGTCGGGTGAGAATGGAGAATCTCAGTGGTCTTGCGGTGGCTCTAAGGATTGCCACATACTTATAGGAGATAGATTATGCGACGAAGCAAACTGCAGGAGTAAAAGTGGGGGGCAACCCCGGCGACAGTAGCTGTTAAACAAGAACAGTACTGCTTCAACCATCTGTAGGCGCCCCGGTGGTCCCGGTCGCCTACGGTGGACTGGAAGCCGAGCGGTGACCTCTCCAATTGACAGTATGCTAGGAAATGACTGTGGACGCATCAGAAACGCCAAAGAAACATTATTAATTCATGACACCTTTATCCCTGCCGAGTGCAATGTGGCCCACGTAACACAGGCTGCCTGAGCTTGGTGATATCAACGACCTTCCCCGAGTCCTTGCTGACTCTTTTTTTTTTTTTTAATCTCATTTTGTTCGCTTTTGTTCGTTGCATCTGCTCGGGGCGGACGTCGTAAGACATCTGTTGAAGTTCGTTGTTGATCGATTAGCTTAGTTTTTTTTATTACAGAGGCCTGCTAACCCTCTGACCGAACATGCTGAGCTACCGTGCCGGCGGTTTATTTTGTAGTGTGGGAGTGAGCTCCACGTGGGATCTGAAGCACGGACCCCACGGGGGTGCCCGGCATGCGCCACATGCCAGGGCAGAGGTGGAGTGTTCGGAAGTCTGAAAATTCCAGCGCCGGCCGGGGATAGAAACTCGGCCCGGCTGGGGCGAATAGCCCCAGCCGAGGCGCTGCAACATTCCAGACCCCCTTACCACTAGACCACCGGGGACCCCGACTCGGAGCGATGACACAAGCTCCAGGCCGCACCAGTCCTACTAGCGCAGCGCCGCGTGCTGTGACGTAGCGGTGGAATGCCCTTACTTCGGCCGCGCGTGGCTGGCAGCGCCCGGATGGCCGGCCGGCTCGGCGGCGGACAGCAGGTTGCTGCGCATAGGAGGCTCTGGGTTGGAGTCCCGGCGCTGTCGGCACGAGAAGCGTTCTCGTAGTGTGGAGTGTACTCTATCCCACCCCATCTTCTTCCCTGCTCCTCCTGGTGGCTCGTCTGTGGTGGACGGGCGGAACGGGCTGCAATCCCCCAGCATCGTCGGCTCACCCTGTTGTGACAGCGGATGCACAGGTCCTAGGCCCCGCACTATCTCGACGACAGCTCACTGATGTGTCGGCGAGCGAGTCTGCCATGATGTCTGCTAATCCTGGGTTGATGATTGACAGCGGCAGCAGGGAGGACCAGAGCTGGTACTGTCCCATCACGTCTGCTGCTGGATGGGCCGCCCTTACGGCAGCACCTCCTTGATAAAGATTAACATGTCGATCACCGAGCTGAGCGCTATGCAGCGACCCAGTACACATCTAACTGCAAGTCTAACTGCGAATGCCTTGTTGCTATCAAAGCTGGCGTATTTAAAGGAAGTACGAGCGACATCCTGACGTCATGCTCATTTGTAATGAACGCATTCGTTCCACTTATACTGCTGATTTATCTGTTGTACTCGTGCCTTAGGTGTTCTTGTGACAGAGTTACGTGTTGTTACGGCAGACTTATGCGAAGTTATGGAATGCAGTACAGCTGACGCTATACCTCTGTCTTGCAGTCTACGAAAGTCTCCGTCTAACACAAACTCGCGTGCTAAGCAATTCTCTCTCGCCTGTTGTGTGTAACCAGGCCACCGCCCCTGTGTGACGACACATTCCGATACATGTGCAATCCTCTTACCTCTTGGCTAACCTACTGCCTCTGGCTCTCGGCATAGGCAACGAAACTTTGACAATATTCCACGTTTCCAACTCTTTATTATTCTGCGACACTACACATCCCCCTCCTTTAAGAAAATTCGTCCCGAATTTTACAATTCTGGACTTACTGGTTGTGCACGCCATACTTCCTTATATTCTGCAGGTATCTTACAACTACTGCTTCAACACTGTCAAACTTTTCTTATCTGCTAATAATCTATTTACACTTAATACTGATTCCAATCTTATCATTGGTTATCGATTTATATTTCGTTCCACTATTCCCAATCGATCCCATAGGTATTTGATGTACGGTTGTTATTTCAGAACGAGACATCTTTTTCCGTATACAAAAGTAAGTTGCACAAATAAACACTAGAACTAAGATTATGCTAGTTGTTGACACACCAAATATAATTGTGTTTTGCTTACGTTCCTCCCGATATAGCTGCACGTGCTGCAGTAGTTGATTAACTGAGATCTGCTCTTTTTCTGAGATAATCAGGCTATCTAAAGATTGTAGCAATGTGGGATCCAAGGACTCGTTAATAAACGTTAGGTTCTGGCGAGGCAATATGTGTGGTGTTTCCTCTGGATAATACAAGATAGGCTGTGTCACGTTAATCATTGTTGTACCCATGAAAGTAGCTGGTAGGTGAAAATGCTTCCCCACTATTTCACATCCAGTGCCATTAATCAATAACCCACTGCCCTGCAATTCAAGCTCTGATGTATCTGTCAATCTACCATTTCTGTAACAAGAGGCAACTACGGTCTCTAGTTTGAACACAGAGAAAATACAATTTTCCCCAACTTTCTGAAATTTCGGTCTCGGAAGTAACGCCTTCTTTTCGCATTCTAAGGTTCCCATATTCCCCAAGAACAACTGCATCTCACACGAATGATTGTGGGTTGCCACCTCCTTTGCTGGGCAAATAAAAACACATACCCTGAAACAGTCTGTCAAATCTTCCGTAGACATTACCACATGAGCACTCCTCCGTCTTGACACTAACAACACTTCTCGAGTTTGCACTTGCACCCACTTCCCAAATGCACCCCATCTAATTGGATACAGGTGTACTGTATAACATTGGTACCACGAATTGATACTCATCACTGGTATTTGCACTTCTACGTGTATACTCCCCTGATCCGTAATTACTCTCACTTTAGACATGCGATAGAATAACGGTAAATTCCGCTTCGCCCGAGGCATGACATGACGCACTCCTTCCGAGAATTCTTTCTGCGCTTTCAGCAACGCCTTCAGCATCTGGTCTGGACCTAACAAAGTGGCACTCAATTGCCCATGCACTGTGTGATGCATAGCTTCATATAACACTTCCAATTCGAAAAGCTAATGCCCTCAATAAAGCTGCTTCTTGTATTTTTCCGTCTATTCGGCTCAATCTCGCCTGTATAGCCTCTATATCCCCGTTCAGCACTTTCCTGGTATTTGCTGCATACCGCTCCAGGTCTGACGTCAACTCCCGCACTGTTCTAGTGACATTCAATATCCTCTGCTCCATGTTACCTATACGTGTCGTGTGCCAATCCTCCCCTAACTCCTGCACCTCCCCCACCATACTATTTAAGCTCCTTATATCTTCCTCGTCCGCTGTTCCAAACACTGTTTTCAGCAATTTTCCCCCTGCATCCAACCACCCTCGTTTCCTGCGAACAAGCGTTTGCGGGACCACTTCCGTTACTTGTTGCAGCTGCCTTCTCAGCTTTTCGTATGAGAGCTTCAATTCCTGATACTCGTTCTGTATGTCTTGAAACAACCCCTCCTTCTCCGTGGCCGCCTGTAGCGCCGTAAACCTATCCTGTAGTGTCCGTACATCATTCCTCACTCGCCATATATTATACGTGAACGCAATTGTCCACCTGCGGCTTGACAATACAACATCTAATTGTCTTGCAAACAAAATTCCCTTATTTAGTGGTGGCACCTGCACCACCTCTCCTCTGCAACAGTGTAGCAGTACCAGACTGACGAAAAGTTTCCCGGGCCGCTTCCTGGCACGGCACCTGATGGAAAAGGAAGCCATGTCAACCGCTCCCTTCCTTACCACGTCTAAAAAAACACAAATGACAAGTAAAAACTACACATGCCCTATTACCTAATAGCAATAAATACGTCATGTTCCTCCCCAAGGACACTTAATCTACTTATCCCTAGACCTAAGTGCGTAAGGAACGTTCCTCTGCTGTTCTTTTAGCTTCGGTACCCTCACACCCTTTGTTACTGCTGGAGGAATCTGCGATAACGCATCCACTGCGCCCTTAAACGGCTTAATCCTACTCACATGAACTACTGACGACTTGGTTGGTAACTGCAACTTTACGTTCACTGGAGACACTATTTCATTTACCTGATACGGTCCGGAATATTTCGTCAAAAACTTCTTCGTTTTACCCTTCGGAACATAAGGATTAGCTAACAATACCCATTGACCAATTCTGTATTGCGGCAGCTTACCTGTTCTTTGCCCAATACTCTCTTGTTTCTCTAAAGCTTCAGTATTAGCACGCCGTACCCTTTGCCAAATCTCTCTCAAATTTTTGGCGAAATTCCTCACTGACTCATCCTGTGAACCTACCTGAGGTTTGAGCACATCAAATGCTGATGGCATTTTCCGACCATAAATTACCTCATACGGAGAGAGCCCCGTTCCTGTATGAACTTTCGCGTTATATGTGCTTGTCAACAGATTTAAATACACGTCCCAATCCGTGTGTTCTGAATTTACGTAATGACTAATCATCTTAACTAACATCCTATGAACCCGTTCTGTTCGTCCATTCGACTGAGGATGAAATGGGCTTGTCCGCAATTTCTTAACTTTCAATAAACGGCATAACTGTTTCATCAGCTCCGACATAAAGTTACTACCCTGATCTGTAATTATAGTACCAGGCACACCATACTTCAGCAACCAGTTATTTACTAAGGCTTGCGCAACAGTGCTTGCCTTCTGATCTGGAATAGCTACTATTAGGTATCGGGAAAAATGATCTAATATTGTTAATACGTATTGATTACCCGCTTGGGTCTTGTTAAATGCTCCGATTACGTCTAATCCGATGAATGCGAATGGACGATCCGCTTCAGGTAGTCTCTGTAACTGAATTTTCTGATGACTTAAATCTGCTCTCTGCGCACACGGTATATAATTTTGCACATACTGCTCTACATCATTGCGACGTGTCTTCCGCCAAAACCTTTCAGCTACCCGTCTATCAGTCATTCTTTTACCACCATGACCCGACAATACATGGTCGTGCGCTTGTTTCAACACTTCTTCCCTGAGCGACTCCGGTACTACGACGCGTAGTCCGCACTTCGTCTTCCTGCAAAGCAACCCACCCTGCATTTCAAACTGCGGTTGCGTTCAGAACAATTGACACTCTCTGTCAGTGGCTTGCGCCTTTATCCACTCCTTCTCACTTATGCCCACAACTTGTACAGCTGCTACTTTTCTACTAGGCGCATCTGCATTCATATGTTTTACCCCTGGTTTGTGAATTACCTCGTAGTCAAATTCACTTAGTTTCAGTGCCCATCTCGTTAAACGACTCGATGGATCTTTCAACCCCAACAACCACTTCAATGCTGCGTGATCTATAATCACCTTGAACTTACACCCATATAAACAACAGCGAAAATACGAGATACCGTAAATCACTACTAACATTTCTTTCTCTGTAGTTGAATAATTCTTCTCTGCCTTATTCAGTTGCCTGGAAGCATAAGCCACTGGATGTTCCTGTCCATTAACCCTCTGAGAAAGAATACAACCTACAGCAATATTACTAGCATCACAAGATAGTATGAACTCTTGTTCGAAATCAGGAAGTATCAACACTGGGTCTGATGTTAGTATCTGTTTGAGCTTCTCGAGTGCCTCCTGACACTGTGCTGACCATTCAAAGTTAACACCTTTCTTTGACAATCTCGTTAATGGATGTGCAATTTCCGCGAACCCCTTTACATATCTTCTATATTATTTACATAAACCGAAATATTGCTGAACTTGTTTAGTGGTCTGTGGTACTGGAAAACCACGCACAGCCGACGTTAGACGAGAATCCGTTCTTACCCCATCCTGACTGATAATATGCCCAAGGTAAGTCACTTGCGTCTGAGCAAACTGACATTTCTCGACATTAAGCGTAAGATTTGCCTCTATTAGCCTACTAAATACTTCGTTCAGTCGATCCACATGCTCTTCTATATTAAGTGAAAAAGTAACAATATCATCGAGGTATACCATAGCAATCTTCGGTTTCAGTCCCCGAAGCACACCATCTAACAGACGCTGGAAAGTAGCAGGAGCGTTTTTCAACCCAAATGGCATTCTGCGATACTGAAAGTGACCAAGGCTTGTTGTAAAGGCCGTCTTCGGTCTATCCTCGCTCTTTAGATATAGTGTCGAAAAATATTTACACCGATCTAGGTTGTCCAATGTTTCCGTGATGTTCGGTATTGGATACGCATCTGTTACAGTTCGTGCGTTCAAAAAACGATAGTCACAACAAAACCTATACTTTTTAGTACTGTCCAGTGACTTCTTAGGAATTACCACTATGTTGGCAGACCACGGACTTTCACTGTTCTCTATAATACCGTCCCTTAGCTGTTGATTAATAAATTCTTCCACTAGTGGTTGTAGGTGTTTCGCTATCCTGTATGGTTTTCTATACACCGACGGACTATCGCCAGTCAGTATACGGTGCTGTGAAATAGGAGTTGCTGGTAATGGATCTTCTGAATTAAACAAATTTAAATACTCTAATAACAAAGCTTCCATAGCTTTCCGATCACCATTCTCCAAATGACGAATCTTATCACGTAGTACAGATGCCTTGACGGTTTGCTTGACGTTATAATCACCTTAGGATTCACCTATATCCTCATCGTCGAGTATTTCCAAACTTGCTACCACTAAACCCTTTGGGAGATCCACTTCATCTGCCCCAAAATTATCTACACTGACCGGAATCATCAGTTCCCCATTTATATCCGTTACGCGCGCAACGCTCCTCCTAATAAAACAATGCATTTCATCAAATGCTTCATTGCTCTGCAGTGGCTCCACCACACATAGTCTCTGCTGTGGTACATCGGTACCTACTGACAACCAAATTAACTTCCCTATACCCGAAGGCACTTTGACATGCGTAATAATCTTTAATAACCTTGTACGCCCTTCAATTGGTGACATCTTAGCAACGGATGCACCTCGCGGCGTAGAAACATTTACAGCTGTTGTACCCATTGAAAACAAGTCTCCATTAAGTTCAACTGTACGCTGTGAAAGACTAATTTTGGCATGGTGTTTATCGAGGAAGTCCAGTCCGAGAATCACAGAATACCCTTGTCCCACAGTTGGCAACACTTACATTTGCCCTCCGAACTATACAATTCCAATCTTAAAAACGAGCTGTGTTGTACCCAATGATTGCAACTCATTATTCCCTACTCCACGTAATCTATACCTAGGAGTACCTAGTCTTCTCCTACCCATGAGGTCTAGACTAGCAACAGATACATGTGCCCCTGTATCAATCAAAACTTACATCTGTTATTCCTTACAACACCCATCAAGCAACAATCTGTCTCTGTACTAGTTTTCACCGTACTTTTGCTTACCGGGAATGTCTTCCGACGGACGAAACACTTCCGTTCCCGTTTAACGCTTTTTCCTGTTTATTCCCGTTACCATTCTGCTTACTACGACACTCATTCGCCTTGTGACCGTAGCGTTTGCAAGCATAGCACTGCTGCTGTCTGCATTGAGCCTTCACGTGACCTTTCCTCCCACAACGGTAACAATTCCTCTCCGACGCAAAGATGCGTTTATCATTGCGAACCCTTGTTGCAATGTCTATCTCCTGCAGATGCGTTGCAATACGCAGTGCTGCAGCTAAATCCCCAGGATTCTCCATCTTAACCCTACGAGAAAATTCTGCAGGAATTCCCCTGAGGAATACATCGAGGGCTCTGTTTTCTGCATCTCGTAGTAATACACGATCCGCATCAGGATTACCCGATAATTCATAGGTCTGCGAATTAATTTTCCGTATCCTATCTGAAAAAGACTTCACTGTCTCATTGACCTTCTGTGTCAAATTAGCTAACTTCTCCCTAAATATCTTGCACTATTCTGCTTACAATATCTTTGTCGTAACCCATCTGCCAATTCTTCAAACGTGCTCGCCTTACTAAGCATCTCATGGTACGTCACGAACGTCTTGGCTTCCCCTGCAAGTCGCAAATTTGCCATTCCTAACGTAGTTACGTCCGACCAATTGCTAATTGCAGCTGTTGCCAAAACATCGTTAATGAACGCTGTGACATCCTCTGTTGTTTTACCCGAGAAAGGCGTGATCAGGTTAGCTACAGAAGGATATATTGCAAGGTTGGACATTGCTACTGACTTGCACTCACTTGAACCCGTTTGCGACTCTTGCGCCGAACGCATGGTCTCCATTTGCGTCATTAATTCTACATGACGTAACTTATGCTGCGCATTCTCTTCTAACAGTTTTGAGACTTGCTCTGTCAGAGCAGCTATACTAACTTCAGTACTAACGGATCTTGTTTCCGGCATGATTTGTGAAAATTACCACCAACGTACTCTATACTAAATTTACTCCTCAGAACAATAACTACACTAGCTACTCAACTCCTTCGTCACAGTTGAGGACTACACACAAGAAGACAAACAAGACTCACAATGCACAACTAAACAAAATTAATCCTTCCGCCTTGTTATTGCCCAGCGACACTCTCTACAATTGTTTACTGCGTGACCAAACCGTCTACAAATTGAACATTCTACTGGTACAAACTTCATGCATGGCTCCCTATGCCCCGTTAAATTACACACAGTACATCTGACTGGTACCAAGTACGTTTCCCAAATGTTTCCCTTAAACTCAGATAAATCTGCTGTTTCCGCAGGTCTCACAAAGTGCACTCCCAAAAAAGAACGTGAATCCATTGTTATTAACAAAAATCGCCTCGGGCACTAACCACAAGGCTGCGTAGAGTCGACAGTTCTGGTGGTGGAGGTTAGTGTTTAACGTCCCGTCGACAACGAGGTCATTAGAGACGGAGCGCAAGCTCGGGTTAGGGAAGGATTGGGAAGGCAATCGGCCGTGCCCAATCAAAGGAACCATCCCGGGATTTGCCTGAAACGATTTAGGGAAATCACGGAAAACCTAAATCAGGATGGCTGGAGACGGGATTGAACCGTCGTCCTCCCGAATGCGAGTCCAGTGTGCTAACCACTGCGCCACCTCGCTCGGTCGACAGTTCTGACCGCAGCCAGCCGCGGTGGTCTAGTGGTTCTAGGCGCTCAGTCCGGAACCGCGCGACTGCTATGGTCGCAGGTTCGAATCCTGCCTCGGCCATGGATGTGTGTGATGTCATTAGGTTAGTTAGGTTTAAGTAGTTCTAAGTTCTAGGGGATTGATGACCACAGATGTTAAGTCCCATAGTGCTCAGAGCCATTTTGAGTTCTGACCGCAACTCTGTGGTGTCTGCCCTGCAGTGGCGATGTCGACGACTCCAGATACCAGATCTGCAGGCCAGTGCTGTAGTGGGCGGTTCAAACACTTCTGATACCAAATTCGTAGGCGGTGGGCGTGAGGTCTTCTGACACCAAATCTGTAGGCGTCCCGGTGGTCCCGTTCGCCTACGGTGGACTGGAAGTCGAGCGGTGACCTCTCCAGTTGACAGGATGCTAGGAAATGACTGTGGACGGGTCAGAAACGCCAAAGAAACATTATTAATTCATGACACCTTTATTCCTGCCGAGTACAATGTGGCCCGTGTAACACAGGCTGGCTGAGCTTGGTGATATCAACGACATTCCCCAAGTCCTCGCTGACTCGGAGCGATGACACCAGCTATGGGCCGCACCAGTCTTGCAAGCGCAGCGCCGCGTGCTGTGACGTAGCGGTGGAATGCCCTTACTTCGGCCGCGCATGGCTGGCGGCGCCCGGCTGGCGAACAGCAGGCTGCTGTGCGTAGGAGGCTCCGGGTTGGAGTCCCAGCGCTGTCGGCACGAGAAGCGTTCTCGTAGTGTGGAGTGTACTCTATCCCACCCTGTCTTCTTCCCTGCTCCTCCTGCTGGCTCGTCTGTGGTGGACGGGCGGAACGGGCTGCAATCCCCCAGCGTCGTTGGCTCACCCAGTTGTGACGGCGGATGCACAGAGCCTAGGCCCCGCACGATCTCGACGATGGCTCACTGATGTGGTCAGCATTGGCGGCGAGCGAGTCTGCTGCGGTGTCTGCTAATCCTGGGTTGATGATTGACAGCGGCAGCAGAGAAGACCAGAGCTGGTACTGTCCCATCACGTCTGCTGCTGGATGGGCCGCCCGTACTGCAGCATCTCCTTCATAAAGATTAACATGTCGATCACCGAGCTGAGCGCTATGCAGCGACCCAGTACACATCTAACTGCAAGTCTAACTGCGAGTGTCTTGTTGCTATCAAAGCTGGCGTATTTAAAGGAAGCACGAGCGACGTCCTGACGTCATGCTCATTTGTAATGAATGCATTCGTTCCACTTATACTGCTGATTTATCTGTTGTACTCGTGCCTTAGGTGTTCTTGTGACAGAGTTACGTGTTGTTACGGCAGACTTATGCGAAGTTATGGAATGCAGTACAGCTGACACTATACCTCTGCCTTACACTCTACGAAAGTCTCCGTCTAACACAAACCCGCGTGCTAAGCAATTCTCTCTCGCCTGTTGTGTGTAACCAGGCCACCGCCCCTGCGTGACGACACATTCCGATACATGTGCAATCCTCTTACCTCTTGGCTAACCTACTGCCTCTGGCTCTCGGCATAGGCAACGAAACTTTGACAATATTCCACGTCTCCAACTCTTTACTTTTCTGCGACACTACACATCAGAGGGTGGTCCCAGTGAAATCAGGTAATGCGCTTGTAGGTGGACAGACGAAATGCTGCTTATTATGCTCGCTGAACGGAAGGGAACAGAGATTTCTGGTTGACACAGGGGCACATGTGTCTGTTATTAGTCTAGACCTGGTTAGCAGGAGAAGGCTTGGGCCACCATGTTGTAGGTTACGTGGGGTGGGGGATAATAAAGTGGAGTCATTGGGTACGACGGTACTTCAATTTGTGATTGCGGGTACTAAGTTTAGTGAGCAGGTAGAAGTATTACCATGTGTGGGTGAGGGGTATTCGGTGATTCTCGGACTGGATTTCTTTGACAAAAGTCTTGCAAAAATAGAACGTTGACAACAAACAGTGGATCTCAGTGGAACAATGTTTTGCATGGGGTAAACGGTTGCTAATGGACGAATGTCGCAAGGCGCACTTAACGCAAAGGTGACGCCAGCTAAACTGCGAACGGATTAATTAAAGGTCGATTAACAGGATAACATACTGGCAGGTACAAGGAAGGTAGTCTGGGTTTCGATAAATACGGACTTATCAAAGGAGACATTGTACATGGTGGAGCCACTCTCATGTAATGAGGAGTTAGATAATGCGCACTATTTTGTGCTGAGGAGTTTAGCTCACGCAAGTTATGTGGAGGGAGATTATAGAGTTCCTGTAAGTATGGATAACTTCGACAGAGCGGATTTTAGCTTGTTGAAAGGGTTGTTATTGGCCACATTGGGAGTTTTTGATGAAGATGACCTCGATAGGGAGGATTTAGAGGCGAGTACTTCTTGACGAAGTACTGCGAAACATACCAGGTCGTGGAGATGACTTCGCATGTAAATGTTAAACTGCAGCTGTCAAAAAAAACATGAATTATCCACGTAAGTAGAGTATAGCCTTTCAAAGGAATGGTGGACGCATTACCTCAGTTACAAGCAAGTGACCCAATTGCAGAGACCAGGCAAAGCAAACGGAAAAGAAGGTCGTGGCGGAGGGACAACAGCGAATGCATAACGTTCCGTATGCATTACAGTCATGGAGGGAGTAAATTATTATATGTGTAATACTGTATGGCATGTTTACATTTTGTGTTTTTGTATCAAGGGATAATTTGCTTTTTTGTGTTTTGGTGGGTCAGATAATAGTTACGTTTTTCTTATTTGTTGTTTTAGTTTTGTCGTTGTATGGGGGAGACTATTTTCAGAGAGTTCAATAGGGACAGAGTGTACTATAGGGGATTTTTGGGGATGTCATACAATGTTGTAGTAACTTGTAGTGGGAAGGGGTTCTGGAGATATTACCAATACAGAATCTGACATATTTAAACTCCACATTAAATCCAGAGTTTATGGAAACGTTGCATTTCTTTATTAATGCACAGGAAGGATCTATGACGGTTAATAAAGTATTGGAGCACGTTCGACTGTTACAACAGCATCGCACTTACAGAGTAATGACTGAGCATTTCAGCCACAGGGTGTGCCGTTTTTCTATTTTTCTTGAGTGTAGCTTTGTCGAGAGTGTGGAAACGTGCACCAGTAGGGGAGGTGGCAACACATCAGTTGCCTACGGCGTGGGTAACCAGTGTAAACAGTACATAGGGGTAGCGTTAATGTTATTGTGTTCTCGTTAGTTTTAGTCTGTAGGATACAGGGTGTTACAAAAAGGTACGGCCAAACTTTCAGGAAACATTCCGCACACACAAATAAAGGAAAGATGTTATGTGGATATGTGTCCAGAAACGCTTAATTTACATGTTAGAGCTCATTTTAGTTTCGTCCACCTACGCTCAATGGAGCACGTTATCATGATTTCATACGGGATACTCTATCTGTGCTGCTACAACATGTGGTTCATGCACGATGGAGCTCCTGCGCATTTCAGTCGAAGTGTTCGTACGCTTCTCAACAACATATTCGGTGACCGATGAATTGGTAGAGGCGGACCAATTCCATGGCCTCCACGCTCTCCTGACCTCAACCCTCTTGACTTTCATTTATGGGAGCATTTGAAAGCCCTTGTCTACGCAACCCCGGTACCAAATGTAGAGACTCTTCGTGATCGTATTGTGGACGGCTGTGATACAATACGCCATTCTCCAGGGCTGCATCAGCGCATCAGGGATCCCATGCGACGGAGGGTGGATGCATGTATCCTCGCTAACGGAGGACATTTTGAACATTTGCTGTAACAAAGTGTTTGACGTCACGCTGGTACGTTCTGTTGCTGTGTGTTTCCATTCCATGATTAATGTGATTTGAAGAGAAGTAATAAAATGAGCTCTAACATTGAAAGTAAGCGTTTCCGGACACATGTCCACATAAATATTTTCTTTCTTTGTGTGTGAGGAATGTTTCCTGAAAGTTTGGCCGTACCTTTTTGTAACACCCTGTATAAGTTTTGTGAACAAGGTATGTTTACGCAGCCACAGGCCACTGCTGGTATATTTCGATTCGGGACGAATCTTGTTGAAAGGAGGGAGGTGTGCTGTGCTAGTATTAGTCTTAGTCGTAGAGAAGGGGAATTTTGTTAAAATTCAGTAAAGGCGCGGTTGTGCGATGAAGTCTGGGGCCGCTGGCAGTGTGTGTTAATAATCGGCAGCCAGTAGGCCACGCAGAGTCAACATGGCGCGGAGCTGTAGTGGCGTATTGCACATATGATTTGTTTGGAATGAAGCTATAGAGAGGAAGGGAACTGCACCGTTGCTTTAAGTTATTACGATGTATGAGGCGAGGCAGTAGGCCAGAGCCGGGAGTGGTGATGTGTAAATGGCTGACGTATGGGAATTTACCCCTGCCATAGTTTCTATCTCTCTCTGACACTGCATCAGAAGCGAAGGGAAAATACACTCCTGGAAATTGAAATAAGAACACCGTGAATTCATTGTCCCAGGAAGGGGAAACTTTATTGACACATTCCTGGGATCAGATACATCACATGATCACACTGACAGAACCACAGGCACATAGGCACAGGCAACAGAGCATGCACAATGTCGGCACTAGTACAGTGTATATCCACCTTTCGCAGCAATGCAGGCTGCTATTCTCCCATGGAGACGATCGTAGAGATGCTGGATGTAGTCCTGTGGAACGGCTTGCCATGCCATTTCCACTTGGCGCCTCAGTTGGACCAGCGTTCGTGCTGGACGTGCAGACCGCGTGAGACGACGCTTCATCCAGTCCCAAACATGCTCAATGGGGGACAGATCCGGAGATCTTGCTGGTCAGGGTAGTTGACTTACACCTTCTAGAGCACGTTGGGTGGCACGGGATACATGCGGACGTGCATTGTCCTGTTGGAACAGCAAGTTCCCTTGCCGGTCTAGGAATGGTAGAACGATGGGTTCGATGACGGTTTGGATGTACCGTGCACTATTCAGTGTCCCCTCGACGATCACCAGTGGTGTACGGCCAGTGTAGGAGATCGCTCCCCACACCATGATGCCGGGTGTTGGCCCTGTGTGCCTCGGTCGTATGCAGTCCTGATTGTGGCGCTCACCTGCACGGCGCCAAACACGCATACGACCATCATTGGCACCAAGGCAGAAGCGACTCTCATCGCTGAAGACGACACGTCTCCATTCGTCCCTCCATTCACGCCTGTCGCGACACCACTGGAGGCGGGCTGCACGATGTTGGGGCGTGAGCGGAAGACGGCCTAACGGTGTGCGGGACCGTAGCCCAGCTTCATGGAGACGGTTACGAATGGTCCTCGCCGATACCCCAGGAGCAACAGTGTCCCTAATTTGCTGGGAAGTGGCGGTGCGGTCCCCTACGGCACTGCGTAGGATCCTACGGTCTTGGCGTGCATCCGTGCGTCGCTGCGGTCCGGTCCCAGGTCGACGGGCACGTGCACCTTCCGCCGACCACTGGCGACAACATCGATGTACTGTGGAGACCTCACGCCCCACGTGTTGAGCAATTCGGCGGTACGTCCACCCGGCCTCCCGCATGCCCACTATACGCCCTCGCTCAAAGTCCGTCAACTGCACATACGGTTCACGTCCACGCTGTCGCGGCATGCTACCAGTGTTAAAGACTGCGATGGAGCTCCGTATGCCACGGCAAACTGGCTGACACTGACGGCGGCGGTGCACAAATGCTGCGCAGCTAGCGCCATTCGACGGCCAACACCGCGGTTCCTGGTGTGTCCGCTGTGCCGTGTGTGTGATCATTGCTTGTACAGCCCTCTCGCAGTGTCCGGAGCAAGTATGGCGGGTCTGACACACCGGTGTCAATGTGTTCTTTTTTCCATTTCCAGGAGTGTAGTATAAATAGTCAGGCACTTCTAGCTTGAGGAGGTGTGCCAGGTCAGTCGAGAGTCGGATCGAATCTGTGCTAGTCTACGCTTATAGGGGCCAGTCTGGCAGCAATGTCGTAAATATTCTGTGTAAACCTGTATTTTACTTCTATGTATTTGTCAGGGCTGTATTCCGCCTCCGGGGACACAATGCAGGGGCGGGACGGAACGGCAGCCGGGTACTTGGAGAGTGCACAGTCTGCCTGAAGGAGGGCAGTGACAGCGGTCTGCAGCGGGCCCAGGATGGGTCACGTTCGCTTCCCACCTGGCGTACCGGGGTTCACGCGAGGTGTACGCTGCGGAGGGCGCGGCAGCGCTGCAGTGGCGCCAGAGGCGTCGGCGAGTGCTGCCATCCGGCAAGCACCACTAGCGGCAAGTTGCGGCACAGCATCCAGATGGGCGAGGGTTCGAGTCCGGTCCTGTCCTGTGAGCAGAGGCGGCCCGAGGGCCGTGAGTGACCAGTACATCCACCTTCGTCATATGGTCGGACAGAGCAGGCCAAACTGGACGGAGGGCGGCGAGGACCAGGGACGCTAATAGTCTCCGAAATCACGGGTAGCTATGCGGCGCAAGACGCGACGCATCGACGGGCGGCGACTGGTGAGAGCGCGGCCGGCTTCCAGCTGAGCGGCCTTGCCGATGGCACCAGGAGTTGTTTAACCGACTGGACTTGATAATATTCTGCTATGGTAGTCGTTGAAGGCGCCATACATTGGCCTCGTGAAAGCTAAACGCTCTTTATTCAGCATCTTCCTATATCCAGCCCTACACTTGGTTTTGTCTCAGTTTCTACAGAAATTTCTTTAAGTGACTGTCTGTCATGGAAGATCCCTCGCATCATCAGCTGTTCTACTACGTACATATCTATTAAGTGCAAGGTCAACTGTTCTTCTACACCTGGGCCACAGTTCTTGTACATGTTCTGCTCCAGAGCTAAACATTTCGAGTTTCGTATTGAGACATGACACTACTACCTCCTTACCGAGTTTGTAGAAAATATACATCCTTCTACTTGGTTGGGTTGTGTTTTATGCTTTTGTAGTCAGCTTGCTCACCGAGCGCGGTGGTGCAGTGGTTAGCACACTGGACTCGCATTCGGGAGGACGACGGTTCAATCCCGTCTCCAGCCATCCTGATTTAGGTTTTCCGTGATTTCCCTAAATCGTTTCAGGCAAATGCCGGGATGGTTCCTTTGAAAGGGCACAGCCGATATCCTTCCCCATCCTTCCCTAACCCGAGCTTGCGCTCCGTCTCTAATGACCTCGTTGTCGACGGGACGTTAAACACCACTAACCTAACCTAACCAGCTTGCTCATGGTTAGTTTCTATGGGAACATCATCAATGAGATCACGTATTTTCGTTGCTATTAGATCCGATATATTCTCATCATGAGTAGGCTTCCAAACCATGTGTTTTAGGTAGTTCTCATATGGTGCATTTAGTAATGTTGTGCAGGATGTCATGTTTCACTTACCACTTATGAAACTATAATTTTCCCAATGGATTATGGATGGTTAAAGTCCCCTCCAGTTGAATACTTTCATACTAGTGAACTTATGTTTTCTATAAAGCTTTTTTTTTTTACATCTGGAAGCCAGTCTGGCGGTCGATAGAAGGATCCGATTATAATACTATGCCCATCCTCGATAGCGAGTGTCCGGCTCTGTAACTGGGTGGTCAGCATGCATGGCTATCATACAGAGGACCCAGGTTCGATTCTTTGTATTCTAAAAGATTTTTCCATGGTGGGAAAGAGGGTAAGGGGTACACTCAGTTTCACGATTCCAATTGAGGAGTTACGTGAACGAGAAGTAGCAGTCCCACGGTCTGGAAAGTCGGCAAAAAATCGTCCAGGAGAGCGATGTGCTGACTACATGACCCTCCACGGGCTTTCAAGACTTGAACGAGAAGATCATTGATACTGAGTCTTGCCCAAACAATCCCTCGTGCCGTTTCAATTTGAATTTGAGTTTCTTAACTAGTGCAACGAATGCTTCATTTCCATTTACCATTAGCCAATTCTTTCATGTTATAGGAGTGGATTTTGTGGTTTAGTGTTTTCTTACTCTTTATTTTTAACGTTTGCATGACTCGTTGCAAATGTTCCATGGGAACTTAAATACTTTTCGTTTCATTTTTTACAAAAGAGTCAAGATATCGGAAAGCGAAGAATGATTTAGCTTTTTCAATATTTTGGAAAAGAAAAAAAACCTCAGAAAAATTTAGTCGCAGGGTAGTTTACAGCTACTGCACTTAATGTCATGCGCTAACTGACCGAAAGTATTGAGTCACCTTATCTAATGAGGAATTGATCGCTAGATGTCAAGTCGGCCAGAGTGGCCGAGCGGTTCTAGGCGCTACAGACCGGAACCGCGCGACCGCTACGGTCGCAGGTTCGAATCCTGCCTCGGGCATGGATGTGTGTGATGTCCTTAGGTTAGTTAGGTTTAAGCAGTTCTAAGTTCTAGGGGACTGATGACCTCAGAAGTTAAGCCCCATAGTTCTCAGAGCCATTTGAACCAACCAGCTAGATGTCATGAGAGGCGGACCTGCTAGTGTAAAAGGGGGCCAGGAGTACTGTGTTGTCAGTAGAGTAGCAGTAACAGACAGGAGATTTCAGTGAGTTCGAATGTGGCCTAGTTATTGGACGTCAGCTGCGTTACAGCTACGTCAGGGATATTTCAAGCCTTATAAAGCAGCCCGATTTGACTGTTGATGATGTGATTGTGATGGAATAACCACAGCTAAGCCAAGACGAGACAGACCTCATGTGCTGACAGACAGGGACTAGTGAGCATTGCAGATGGTGGCAGTAAAAAATCGCATGAAATCACTGGAAGGAATCCCTCGTAAGTTTTGAAATGCTACCAGCAGTGCAGGTAGCATGATAACTATGCATAGGGAGTTAAAAAGAATGGAATGCAATGATCGAATAGCTCCTCATAAGCCACGTATTTCTGTAGTCAATGCTAAGTGACACTTGATGTGGTGTAAAGAGTGACATCACTGGAGAGACGATGACTGGATTTTGGAGTGATGAATCATACACTACTGGCCATTGAAATTGCTACACCACGAAGATGACATGCTACAGACGCGAAATTTAACCGACAGGAAGAAGATGCTGTGATATGCACATGATTAGCTTTTCAGAGCATTCACACAAGGTTGGCGCCAGTGGCGACACCTACAACGTGCTGACATGAGGAAAGTTTCCAACCGATGTCTCATACACAAACAGCACTTGACCGGCGTTGCCTGGTGAAACGTTGTTGTGATGCCTCGTGTAAGGAGGAGAAATGCGTACCATCACTTTTCCGACTTTTATAAGGGTCGGATTGTAGCCTATCACGATTGCGGATTATCGTATCGCACGACATTGCTGCTCGCATTTGTCGATGTCCAATGCCTGTTAGCAGAATATGGGATCGGTGGGTTCAGGAGGGTAATACAGAACGCCGTGCTGGATCCCAACGTCCTCGTATCACTAGCAGTCGAGATGACAGGCATCTTATCCGCATGACTGTAACGGATCGTGCAGCCACGTCTCGATCCCTGAGTCAACGGATGGGGACGGTTGCAAGACAACAACCATCTGCACGAACAGTTCGACGACGTTTGCAGCAGTATGGACTATCAGCTCGGAGACCATGGCTGCCGGTTACCCTTGACGCTGCATCACAGACAGGAGCGCCTGCGATGGTGTACTCAACGACGAACCTGGGTGCGCGAATGGCAAAACGTCATTTTTTTGGATGAATCCAGGTTCTGTTTACAGCATCATGATGGTCGCATCCGTGTTTGGCGACATCGCGGTGAACGCACATTGGAAGCGTGGATTCGTCATCGCCATACTGGCGTATCACCCGGCGTGATGGTATGGGGTGCCATTGCTTACACGTCTCGGTCACCTCTTGTCAGCTGTGAAGTACAGAAGAAGTGATGTTACAGTATAGTGGTGTTTCTCGTTGTTAGGGTGTATTGCCCTTATTGTGCTTAATAAAATGGTAAATACAGAAGGATATGAATATATTTTAAAACATTGTGTACTGGGTACAGTAGAGGAACAGTTTCCAGATGAGGATTGTTTGTATCAGCATGACAATGCCCACTGTCTTAAAGCAGCATCTGTTAGGCAATGGTTTGTCAACAGTAGCATTCCTGAAATGGAATGATCTTTCCAGAGTCCCGATCTGAACCTAATGGAACACAGACACCTTATTGAAAATGTCCAACAGAAAGATATTTCCATACCTCGCGCATCACAGTGTGCATAAATTTGACTAAAAAGCTGCTTACTCTGGGTGTGTTGGATAACTACTTTGTCAGTTGAGCAACTCTTTGCTGTTCAGTTACAGAACCAAAACACAGAATAAAGAAAAGAGTATTTCTACTTGATAGGAGAACATGTGGCAGAATGGGGTACTGAGGCAGAATGGGGTAGCGGTGTTTTTTGGTATACGCTGCTATTTCTCGGTTATC
Source organism: Schistocerca piceifrons (assembly GCF_021461385.2). Classification (NCBI taxonomy): domain Eukaryota; kingdom Metazoa; phylum Arthropoda; class Insecta; order Orthoptera; family Acrididae; genus Schistocerca; species Schistocerca piceifrons. The sequence goes on along the minus strand of NC_060149.1, from coordinate 294,131,559 downwards.
GTTAGAAATATGTTGAGATGTCGTGGCGAAGTACCTAACAATGCAACGCCGCCATTACATGCAGTGTTCTTGCTTGTTCTGTGTCGATGCTTCTTTTCTACACATTTCTGCAATATTCAGATCTTAATATCTCATAAAGAAGTGAACATATGTTTGTTACAGTTAAACTAAGTTGTTAACATGTCTTGGCTATATCCTGTGCTTTATTTCTACATAGTTTAAATATTAATCATATTTCATGGTAATCAGTTGATGTTACATAATGTGAAAGTGTGGCAGAATGGCGAAGGACTGAATGGGTTACTGCCCTATTCTGCCGAATTAGTATCCCATTCTGTCCCATGTTAATTATTTGTGCATCTTTTAGAATCTGTGCACAAAATATTTTGTTTTATTTTCTCTGCAGAATGGTAGTTCAAGTCTACAAAAGAAAAACCAACAGTAAAATTTGGTCTTATATCAGTGCAAGAGCCTGTAGAAGCTATAATAACTGAAAGAATTGGATATAAGAAAGCAGCAAGTCAGTTTAAATCCCTCAAACCACATTACAGCATTGTGTGTAGAAAAAGCGTTGACATAAAGACTATTAAAAAAAAAGCAATGGATCGGTTTGTCTGTGTCTTTAATGTATAACTAATATATGAAAAACAACTAATAAGACTGGTCCAAGCTCCAAAACCTCCTCAAAACTAAAGCAGTCCAATTCCTCCAATGATAGTGGTAAAGAAGCCGATAAACATCTTTACTGTCTGAGGCCTCTGAAGAGGGCAGATATAGCATGTGCCTCAAGTGGGCTAACAATTTTGCCCCACCAAACGGGCCAAAAAGTGGAAAATTATCATTTCTCAAATTTTCAATAGACATGTGAAGTTAGGAATTGGTATGGTGTGATGTTTTGGAAGTTAATATTATGATAATGTGATTCTAAACGATTTGAAAGCTGTTTGTAACTTTCTTGTGCCTCAAAATGACTGTTAAACTTTGAATACCTCATTCTGCCACAGGGACCCCTACCAAAGTCTCAATAGTACATGTATTTCATCAGGGGGAAACGACAAGTATGAACCTACTGAAGAAATGAGAATGTCCCCAGATGCCCCACATGCCAGGTATGGCATGACAACCACAATAAATGACGCAGTTAAAGTCTGAGCTCAGTCTGGATTTGTAAAGTTACGCCGGTCGGAGTGGCCGAGCGGTTCTAGGTGCTACAGTCTGGAGCCGCACGACCGTTATGGTCGCAGGTTCGAATCTTGCCTTGGGAATGGGTGTGTGTGATGTCCTTAGGTTAGTTAGGTTTAAGTAGTTCTAAGTTCTAGGGGACTGATGACCTCAGATGTTGATTCCCATAGTGCTCAGAGCTATTTGTAAAGTTACAACTCATAGTAACAGCAACAGTTAATACCAAAGTCCAAGATTTGGCACATAGGACATCCACAACTGAGAGGAATACAGATTTTAAAATATTGAACCCAGTCATGTTTGAATAAATATTAGTACACTTGCAGGGAATCTCTCTAAATTAATTATCAATACCAAAGTACTGTGCTGTTTCTGGTGTAGAAGTCACTTGCTGGCAATGCCTGAGAAGGTGACAGGTATCTCCACCTCGTAGCAGCAAGAACTCTGATTAAATGGTTCAAATGGCTCTGAGCACTATGGGACTTAACATCTGAGGTCATCAGTCCCCTAGAACTTAGAACTACTTAAACCCAACTAAGCTAAGGACATCAACACATCCATGCCTGAGGCAGGATTCGAACCTGCGACCATAGCGGCCGCGCGGTTCCAGACTTAAGTGCCTAGAACCGCATGGCCACACCAGCCGGCAGCTCTGATTAGTGGACCACTACTCTGTTTGGCTCATGGCCCAGAGGACTTGAAGGAATGAACTGGCCTGGCACAGCTTGGCACCGGCCTAAATAACCTAGCAGCGCCAGGATACAACTGGATCTATTTGCAGCCATGTGACCCCACAGTAGCTAGCAGATCTAGTAGGCCAGCGACCTCTGGTGGCGCTCATGATGCCGCCTGTCGGTGGGTGTGAGGCCTCCTAGCAGGTGTGGCTTTTGTGGTTCCACTGGGTAGGCTACTTGCATGGTGAAGGGTTGATGGCAGAGAGGTGAAAAGACCCATAGACAGCAGTAGGTGTCTGAATTTGTACATAAGCATGAAGGTAGTGCACGTAACACTGAACTGCAGTTCCTGTCTTCCATATCATTATTCCAAAACTTTTTTTAAGCATCTTCTTGCTTCCCACTGTTGAAGAGCAACTTGGAGATGGTGACTGCATCTTTCAACACGATCGAGCACCTGTTCATAATGCACGGCCTGTGGCAGAGTGCTTACATGACAATAACATCCCTGTAATGGACTGGCCTGCGCAGAGTCCTGACCTAAATCCTACAGAAAACCTTTGGGATGTTTTGGAACACCGAATCCATGCCAGGCCTCACTGACTGACATCGATACCTCTCCTCAGTGCTGCACTCTGTGAAGAATGGGATGCCATTCCCCAAGAAACCTTCCAGCACCTGACTGAAAGTATGCATGCAAGAGTGGAAGCTGTCATCAAGGCTAAGGGTGGGCCAACACCGTATTGAATTCCAGCATTACTGATGGAGGGGTTTATAACAAACCTGAACATCTTCCTCATCGATGCTCAGACCTCAAAAGAAGGGGCCTACAAACAGTTGAGCTAGTTATCAAAGATGATAAGGTGGCAACTCTTTTCCTATTGGTCCATTTGGTTTCCCACCATTTTATTGTGCTCCCATTGGGTGAGAGAGATTGAGAGGGGTTTCTTGTCAGTTTTATATCACATAATCACTATCAGGTTATGTCATGACCTCAAATATAGCTAGCACAATTTCCTAAGATGTACAAGGAGGTTTCTCTGGATGACGTTGATGAATTCCCTAACATTTGCACGTACATCAGTGTATGAGAAAGTTTGTACTCTTTAGTCATCTCCTTCTTTATGTAACCCATCATAGTGCTCATGTATTCCAACTCGTACCATGAGTACTGAACTTTGGAATCAGCATGTTGCCCATATCCAGCTTCAGTATTTACAGCAAAGCCATTATCTGTATCCCAGACCACATTTAGTCATTTAGATCCACATGCAGTAACATTATATGTGCTTGTGAACAGTAGCACTCCTGATAGGGAACTTGCTTGTGGTTTTGTGAGCTGTGGCAACTCCAGCTGTGGTGGCTTTTGTTACAGATGCAGTGGTGGTGCAGTATAGTTGAACAAAGGTGGCTGCTATGGTGGTGGTAAATATATTTGAAATACACCAGGCCCATAAACCACAAAGCCCATCTTTGGGCTGCTGCTTAGGCACTGCGGGCAGCAGTATCTGGGTGTCCTCATCCAACAGTTTTGCTATCTTCAGTTCAGGACACATTGCACTGCTGGAATAATAATAAACCATAAATATATATTTGTAATAACAATACTTGTAATTATATTACTGTTAGATATTTACGTTCAGTATTATTCGTCTTGTACCTGGGAGCACTGGCTGGCCCCTGCTGTTGCTGGTGCTTCATCACCCTCTCACTATGAAGGTCAGACTTCAAGCATGGGGGACTCGGGCTGCTCTGGAATCATAATATAATAAATAGAGGAGAGGTGGAGCTTAATTCCTATTGGTCCATTGGGTTTCCTACCATTCCATTGTGCTCCCATTGGCTGAGAGAGATAGGGAGCAATTTCCCACCAATTTTATGTCATGTGACAACTGTCATAACACTTTCCTGGGGCATTCGCCTGCATAACCTTCATCAATTCCTGGTGGTTCCCCAAGAGGGTTGGAGTGGGGATCACCAAGGAGCCCAAGTGGGTAACCTGCTACTCGATGTGTAACAAGACACCAGATGTGATAAGGTCATTATCTTGGCCAGAGCCTACAGTGCTATCCTACTGCAGCAGCACCACTTGATGTTGGGCAATATGAAGCATTCTGTTATGAGGCAGATTGTGGATCTGATGCTGGGGTGAGAGAGACTGTGGAGTTTGTTCAAGATTTCTCATTGCATTGTTAGTGGCACCAATGGCAACATCTTGCTGAAAGAGATGTCATGGAGGATTGGTTTTTCAGTCCCCAAAATGGTGTGCCATTCAATTTGTAGGTTGTTAGTGTCATTGTGCATCAGTTCGACTATACTCTCATCATTGTGTGACATATATCCATTCTGTACTGAGCAATAAGGTCCAGGTGTTGGTAGCATCAGGGGTTAACATCCCTCGAGGAGTGCCATATGGGATCAACAAGTTGTTTATGGTCTGTAAACACTGAAACAATATGAACTTTGAGATCTTCATGGAAGTATCTCATGATTTTGTAAACAGTGACAAGTTCTCAGTCAAAAGTTGACCATTTCCAATTGACTTGCAGCATTTCAGTGATTCCTGTGAGAGTCTGAGTGTATTCTGTGCAGAAGGGGAAACACAGTTGAACTTTTGCAGGAATCAGTGAAACACTGAGAGTAGTGAGGGTAATGGGCAAGGGCACTAAGTCAGTAGTGTGTGGATAAGCTGGAAATTTGAGTCAGTCAGGGACCATGTCCAGATGGCGAAGGCAGTGAAGCTGACCATTTGTATTTCAATGCCCAATAGCAGCTAATGGCCTTATTTCCTTTGGATCACAATCATATATGGTCGCAGGATCAAAAATGATGTCTGTTCTTTCAGAATACCTGAAAGAACAAACACTGTATATGTATTTTTCTGTAAGACTTTGGAACAGTATTTTCATCTTCCATACTAAAGACGTTACCCTATAAATTCCATTTGTTTTGCTTGAGCATAATTGGCATATATTTCACTCTTTGCAATATTTTTGTTGTGAAATTTCTCACATTTTATTAGCCATTAAATCAAGAAATACTACAATTTTTTGAAAGCAAACTCAATTTTTCTTAATAGAACAGTCTTATGGGAGAAAATATTAAATGTATACTATTTTCACACTTTAACATACTCCGTAAATTTTACAAAAACTCTACTTCAATTTTTTTCTATTTTTATCTTTATAAATTTTTCTAACCACAAGAAGCACATTGTTTTGTAACTGTCTGTGGGTATTATGTGGCGTAAAACCATAATAACTTTACTTTTGCAGTCAAATGAATATTTATTTTACCACTGAAAAAAGCAAATACAAGAGAATCTGTCGAATATGGCGCGCAGTGAGACATAGAAAAAGTGAACTAAAGTAAAGTCAAAGAACATTGGGTACAAAGACATGGCACTTCACGTCAGAGGCGCCACAGAGTGGACCGGAGTATGGTGGTTGCAGGGCCACCCACACAGAGTCGTCTCGTAGCCCGACGAATTCACATGATGCCAGGTCTTTGTGTACAAACATCGGCAGCGAAAAATGTGTGCGAGGCAGAGGGGGGGTGGGGGGTGAGGAGCGAAGGCAGGCGATGTGTGATGGCAGATGGCCAGAATCGTGTGTGCGGTGGGTCGGCAGCAGACGACAACTGGAGGCATGGTGTGGCAGCCACATGATGCAAGGAATCCCGCGAAGTGAGAACATGAGCGTCCTTGCCAGGCCGGAATGGCGTGGGCCTGGCGTCGGTGGCAGCTGATGACTGAGGGCATGGCATGGCAGCCACATGATGCGAGGGATCCCACGAACCGAGAACATGAGTGTCCTGTAGATTCACCTGCAACGGCATGGAACTGGCAGCAGGGGAAGGGATACTCGACACAGGAGCGATGCAGTTTGAAGATGCAGTAGAAGCAGATGATGGTTCTGAAAGAAGCAGCTCTGTGGATAGGCTGCCGATTGTACTCTGTGCATGTGACAAATCAGCAGAGGCGTCAGCAATGCGGGTGCATAATGCCTCAGCCTGTGTGCAGAGCTTGTCGATTTGTGGGTGTACGGCTGGCAAATCAGAGAGCTGCATAGTAATAAGCTCAAGCAGAGATGCACATGTGGAAATCATTGCCAAGGAGGCAGAGAGTGAAGTCATGCTGAACTCGTTTAAGCACAGAATGGTAGAACCAGACGAGTGGTGGAACATGGCAGCCTGCAGGTCTGGCGAAAATTCAAAATGGTGTAGAAAGCCCAATCCAATCACAGGCTCAACTACATCAGTGATGTGGGAGGTCCAAGGAAAGGTCACGACCAGTGATAGGTGAAGCGACATCTTGATGGAGCCAAGGACCACGGTAGGAGAGTGATTTGCAGCGATCAGAATGAGGTTAGGAGGAGAAAGCATGCTGCCCACATGCTAGGCCGAGATAATGCTGACATTGGCGCTGGTGTCGACGAGAAAGTGAGTGCCCAATTACAAGTCAGTGACGTAGAGGCATTGCACCGCTGGAGCAAGTGGTGAGGCATCAGACGGTAGACACTGTGAAGGATTGTGGTGGTACATGGTGACTAAGCATGCCCGCCGGACTCAGTTGGGAAAGACGCAACGTGCGCAGTAGTTGCGGGCAGCGTCCCCGTAAGTTTAGGAACCAGCACAGTGCAGCTGACTGCATCGGGGCCGGAAAAGGATTGGGTTGCTGTTCGGGCAAGGTCAGCTGCTGTTGTTCTGAAGACAATGTGGACCAGCACACAAGGTCTGTTAATGATGAAAAGAAGCACAAAATAATTTCTGAATGTAGGGGTCACCACTGTGGGTATTACATGGCATAGAACCATAATAACACACTTCTGTAGTAAAATTTTATTTCACCACTGAACAAAGCGAATACAAGAGAAGCTGTTGAACATGGCGTGCAGTGAGACATAGACAAAGTGAACTAAAGTAAAGTCAAAGAACATCGGGTCCAAAGACATGGCACTTCACGCCAGAGGCACCACATGCCCACTCATGTATCCAGAAAAATATGTACAAAAGTTAATTTGACCAATTACTGCTCCCAGAGCATTCTAGAACTCCAAGCTGTAATATATCATTTGTCAGCTGTAATATATCATTTGTCATATGTGTCTAAAGTTAGTTAGACTTTGTTTTGAGACTGAGTAGGTCAGTCTTTGTCTAGATGCTGCCTAGTAAATTTGTCTTAGTGTTGTGGACAGAATGTGTGCCATGCATGTTCTTTATAATGGAAACTGTGATCACTCTAAGCTACATCCAGGAAACAATAAAATTGTTGAAAAACCCTCTGGCTCATGTGATACTGATGATTTAAAAGCATTTGTAAAAAAATCTGTAAAATGGTTTGAACTTTGTGCAAATGTTAGTACCTTTAAAACATAAATGGAAATGACAGAACATACAATAGACTTTAGAAGGTTAAGTTCAACAGAACTGCTTATCCAACGGCGGCAGGGAGCACACTGGCTGTGACCAACCAACGGCCAGTGTCGGTTGGTCACAGCCAGTGTGCTCCCTGCCGCCGTTGGATAAGCAGCTGCAGCAGCAAGTCGTATACACCTAGCTCACTCATTTGTTAGATAGTTTAATTCTTAATTTCTTTGCGTGTTTGGTACTTGCATTGATTAATTCATAAATTTCGGGCGTATTATAGTGCTTGAGAGTTGTAGCATCGCGTTTTAGTACCTGAATAGCGTAAAATCGTGTAGTCTCCTTCCGCCGCCGAGCAGTGTGTCAGCAGTGCGCAAGTAGCAGCATTACTGCAGTTACTAGGCAATCTTGTATTTTAATAACCGTTTAAATTTTGTGTCGATTTGTTTACGCTCTCTGTAGATTAGTTCAGACGTTCTTTGCACAACAGTTTTTAGCATGGATAGGGACTGCAACTGCTGTGTTCCGATGCAGGCTGAGTTGGCATCCCTTCACGCCCAGCTTCAGGCAGTGTTGGCTTTGGTCACACAGCTTGAGGCTGTTGCCAATGGGCATCACTGTGGAGGTCCGGATGGGGGTTTGTCAGTGACGGCCAGCTCGTCCCACACATCCCCTGATCGGCCTGGGATACTGCCTGCATTGAGGCTGATCCCTCACCTGTGGTAGAGTGGGAGGTCGTCTCAAGGTGTGGCAGGGGGCAAAAGACATTCCGGAGGGATGAACGGAAGGCCTCTCCAGTTTGTCTGACGAACCGGTTTCAGGCTCTGTCTCAGGCTGATACTGATCTTCGGCCTGACATGGCTGCTTGTCCTGTTCCAGAGGTTGCCCCTCAGTCTGCAAGATCCGGGCAGTCGCAAAGGGTGGGCTTACTGGTAGTTGGGAGCTCCAACATCAGGTGCGTAATGGGGCCCCTTAGGGATATGGCAGCAAGAGAGGGGAAGAAAACCAATGTGCACTCTGTGAGCATACCGGGGGGAGTCATTCCAGATGTGGAAAGGGTCCTTCCGGATGCCATGAAGGGTACAGGGTGCACCCATCTGCAGGTGGTCGCTCATGTCGGCACCAATGATGTGTGTCGCTATGGATCGGAGGAAATCCTCTCTGGCTTCCGGCGGCTATCTGATTTGGTGAAGACTGCCAGTCTCGTTAGCGGGAGGAAAGCAGAGATCACCATCTGCAGCATCGTCGACAGGACTGACTGTGGACCTTTGGTACAGAGCCGAGTGGAGGGTCTGAATTAGAGGCTGAGATGGTTCTGCGACCGTGTGGGCTGCAGATTCCTCGACTTGCGCCATAGGGTGGTGGGGTTTCGGGTTCCGCTGGATAGGTCAGGAGTCCACTACACGCAACAAGCGGCTACACGGGTAGCAGGGGTTGTGTGGCGTGGGGTGGTCGGTTTTTTAGGTTAGATGGCCTTGGGCAAGTACAGAAAGGGCAACAGCTTCAACGGGTGAGAGGCAAAGTCAGGACATGCGGGGACCAAGCAGCAATCGGTATTGTAATTGTAAACTGTCGAAGCTGCATTTGTAAAGTACCGGAACTTCAAGCGCTGATAGAAAGCCCCGAAGCTGAAATCGTTATAGGTACAGAAAGCTGGCTGAAGCCAGAGATAAATTCTGCCGAAATTTTTACGAAGGTACAGACGGTGTTTAGAAAGGATAGATTGCATGCAACCGGTGGTGGAGTTTTCGTCGCTGTTAGTAGTAGTTTATCCTGTAGTGAAGTAGAAGTGGATAGTTTCTGTGAATTATTATGGGTGGAGGTTATACTCAACAACCGAGCTAGGTTAATAATTGGCTCCTTTTACCGATCTCCCAACTCAGCAGCATTAGTGGCAGAACAACTGAGAGAAAATCTGGAATACATTTAACATAAATTTTCTCGACACGTTATTGTCGTAGGTGGAGATTTCAATTTACCAGATATAGACTGGGACACTCAGATGTTTAGGACGGGTGGTAGGGACAGAGCATCGAGTGACATTATACTGAGTGCACTATCCGAAAATTACCTCGAGCAATTAAACAGAGAACTGACTCGTGGAGATAACATCTTGGACCTACGGATAACAAACAGACCCGAACTTTTCGACTCTGTATGTGCAGAACAAGGGAATCAGTGATCATAAGGCCGTTGCAGCATCCCTGAATATGGAAGTCAATAGGAATATAAAAAAATGGAGGAAGGTTTATCTGTTTAGCAAGAGTAATAGAAGGCAGATTTCAGACTACCTAACAGATCAAAACGAAAATTTCTGTTCCGACACTGACAATGTTGAGTGTTTATGGAAAAAGTTCAAGGCAATCGTAAAATGCGTTTTAGACAGGTACGTGCCGAGTAAAACTGTGAGGGACGGTAAAAACCCACTTTGGTACAACTACAAAGTTAGGAAACTACTGCGAAAGCAAAGAGAGCTTCACTCCAAGTTTAAACGCAGCCAAAACCTCTCAGACAAACAGAAGCTAAACGATGTCAAAGTTAGCGTAAGGAGGGCTATGCGTGAAGCGTTCAGTGAATTCGAAAGTAAAATTCTATGTACCGACTTGACAGAAAATCCTCGGAAGTTCTGGTCTTACGTTAATCAGTAAGTGGCTCGAAACAGCATATCCAGACACTCCGGGATGATGATGGCATTGAAACAGAGGATGACACGCGTAAAGTTGAAATACTAAACACCTTTTCCCAAAGCTGTTTCACAGGGGAAGACCGCACTGCAGTTCCTTCTCTAAATTCTCGCACAAACGAAAAAATGGCTGACATCGAAATAAGTGTCCAAGGAATAGAAAAGCAACTGGAATCACTCAACAGAGGAAAGTCCACTGGACCTGACGGGATACCAATTCGATTCTACACAGAGTACGCGAAAGAACTTGCCCCCCCTTCTAACAGCCGTGTACCGCAAGTCTCTAGAGGAACGGAAGGTTCCAAATGATTGGAAAAGAGCACAGGTAGTCCCAGTCTTCAAGAAGGGTCGTCGAGCAGATGCGCAAAACTATAGACCTATATCTCTGACGTCGATCTATTGTAGAATTTTAGAACATGTTTTTTGCTCGAGTATCATGTCGTTTTTGGAAACCCAGAATCTACTATGTAGGAATCGACATGGATTCCAGAAACAGCGATCGTGTGAGACCCAACTCGCTTTATTTGTTCATGAGACCCAGAAAATATTAGATACAGGCTCCCAGGTAGATGCTATTTTTCTTGACTTCCGGAAGGCGTTCGATACAGTTCCGCACTGTCGCCTGATAAACAAAGTAAGAGCCTACAGAATATCAGACCAGCTGTGTGGCTGGATTGAAGAGTTTTTAGCAAACAGAACACAGCATGTTGTTATCAATGGAGAGACGTCTATAGACGTTAAAGTAACCTCTGGCGTGCCACAGGGAAGTGTTATGGGACCATTGCTTTTAACAATATATATAAATGATCTAGTAGATAGTGTCGGAAGTTCCATGCGGCTTTTCGCGGATGATGCTGTAGTATACAGAGAAGTTGCAGCATTAGAAAATTGTAGCGAGATGCAGGAAGATCTGCAGCGGGATAGGCACTTGGTGCAGGGAGTGGCAACTGACCCTTAACATAGACAAATGTAATGTATTGCGAATACATAGAAAGAAGGATCCTGTATTGTATGATTATATGATAGTGGAACAAACACTGGTAGCAGTTACTTCTGTAAAATATCTGGGAGTATGCGTGCGGAACGATTTGAAGTGGAATGATCATATAAAATTAATTGTTGGTAAGGCGGGTACCAGGTTGAGATTCATTGGGAGAGTCTTTAGAAAATGTAGTCCATCAACAAAGGAGGTGGCTTACAAAACACTCGTTCGACCTATACTTGAGTATTGCTCATCAGTGTGGGATCCGTACCAGATCGGGTTGACAGAGGAGATAGAGAAGATCCAAAGAAGAGCGGCGTGTTTCGTCACAGGGTTATTTGGTAACCGTGATAGCGTTACGGAGATGTTTAACAAACTCAAGTGGCAGACTCTGCAAGAGAGGCGCTCTGCATCGCGGAGTAGCTTGCTCGCCAGGTTTCGAGAGGGTGCGTTTCTGGATGAGGTATTGAATATATTGCTTCCCCCTACTTATACCTCTCGAGGAGATCACGAATGTAAAATTAGAGAGATTAGAGCGTGCACGGAGGCTTTCAGACAGTCATTCTTCCCGCGAACCATACGCGACTGGAACAGGAAAGGGAGGTAATGACAGTGGCACGTAAAGTGCCCTCCGCCACACACCGTTGGGTGGCTTGCGGAGTATAAATGTAGATGTAGATGTAGATGAACTATTCTTAGGTTTCTCAAGGAATCAAGTTTTAGAGAAGAGATCTGATAAATTTCATCAGACAGCTCATCCAGTAAATATTCAGTTGATTATCACAATTAGTGTCAACAGTAATACTGAAGTGAATGCACATCTCAGTGGTAAATCGATTCCAACATTCTATGGATATAAAGTCACTGAGATGCCTGCCAATGCCATCTACTATCCAGTGACTGTCCAGACATTACACCTTCTCGAGTTGAATACTGTAGAATAAGGTGGGCATCTAGTTGACTTTGAAAGTGAAGAAGTCATAATACGTCTACACCTGAAGTAGGAGTGGCAGCATGAGTGTAAGGTGTAAAACCATCACACAAAGCTGTCAGTAGACCACTTCACAGCAGAATCACAATGTGACAACATGGGAGAATTAGAAATTTCTTAAACTGATAGGCTTTAAACCATGCAATGACATCACCTGATATAACAGCACCAGTTCAATGTGATGAGCAAATTATACATCAGGAACATTTCTCCCACAAACCTTTTGCTTTGGTGACATTTAATAATAATGATGAGATTAGGAATCTCATTCAACACCAGGATGCTTTGACAGTCCCCAGTAATAGCTTCCTATACTTGTAAGGAAAACTTGTGCAAAAGGATGGAGGCCGTATAGTGATATCACAAATTACTCATAATGCTTTAGGCTTCTTGTTTAAGGAAATAAGATATGACTTGAATGGTGCTGAAGTTGACTATACAAGAAATGTTGGAATCACATAAATCCTTATAACATATGCTTCTGCATGAACTTCAAACCTGAATGGTTCGCAAAATGCAGGATGGTTCATACATGGGTCAATGAGTGGTTACAAGTGCTTTAGCACATGTATATCACTTAAGATGATGATGGAATACTTTGAGGCCATGAAATATAGCATCATGAATGCAAAGAAAGAACTAATTCTGATTTGAAGTGCAGTGGATAATAACTCATAAATTCAGTGGAAGACTGATCCTGAAGAGAATAAAATTGTCTTTGAGAAATTAGTATGCAAAATACCACATATTTATGTAACTGATGAGCAACATTTAAAAATTTTAAAGGAATTGAATGTTAGTATTCAACTACCATTAACTTTGAATTCATGGGAGCTGTTTGAATATCCCATACTACCAATTGCATGCAGGCTGACATAGGCCACGAAAACAGCTGTTCAATTAGAAACACCTCGATTCATCATACTTGCACAGAAAACTGACAGGAAGGGGAGACCAAAAAAGGATTCAAGCATATTTGACAATTGTAAACTAATTAATGCAAAAGTTTACTTTTATTCAGAGTCTTACCCATATAGCAATTTACAACTGGACTGGGACAACAACGTTTACAGCCTACTTTTTGTAATATATATGCAAGGTTTCACTCTTCTTACTATGAGGGTGTTAACGAAGAGGCATCTGGATGCATGATCAGCCCGAAGAAATTTAAGGAATTAGTTCCCACTTCTCAAAGCAGAACAAAATCATAAAATCAAGGCTGACAGATGCCCCTAAAGAATTTGAATCTTCAGAAATTTTCCCTAAAGACAGTGTAGCATGCATACACTTTAATACTAAATGATTATGTGATTAATTATTCACTGCTCTTGGGGATTGTGTAATGAGTTGCATAAATAACCAGGTGCTGCATCACATTTAAAGCATTTCAAGGTGGGACCCCAAAGTGCAAATGGTGATGAATATGGTCAGTTTGCTCTCATCACTGTAAAAAATGTTGAACATGTTATCACAATGCTCTCCACAAATGTTGCACCACCAGAACCATTCAGTGACATGAAATGTGCCAAGAGATGAAAACTGAATTATGCTTAATGCATAATTACTGTGGAATAGACTGGCATGATCTCAGAATAGCTTACAAAGTTAGGCTGAAATCATTTGGAGTATTTGATTATATAGACACACTCATGTAAGTGAAAGGCAGTGAGAATGCTTTTTTGATATGTGATATTAACAATCACACGGCAATTCAGAACCTGGAATAGTGTGGATGTCTATCTCTCAGGCAGCTCAGGCAGAAGCCTGAAGAAAAAAATAAAGTTATATATGTTTCAGATAATATAAAATTACTATTAAAGTTTATTTATATTACTTTTTTAAATGTATTATTATTATTATTACCATTATTATTGCAACTTCCATCGCTTTTTAAAGCTACCCTACATGTGCAAGTAAAGATTTATATAGAAAGAAGAAGAGCTTTATTCACAGTAAGTATACAGTTTCATTCACATATGTTGTCTATGGGGTTCATCTAGTACAGCAGATAGAATTTTACCCAGGTCTACAGCATGTCTATTTCATGTCCAACACTGACAATACTGAACATCATTGGACAAAGTTCAAGAGCATTGGACATAAGCTTTAAAAAGATATGTGTCGAGCAGAGTTGTTAGGGATGGAAAAGACTCACTGACATTTGACAGCCATGTTAGCAAGCTGCTACAGAAGCAAAGTGAGCTTCACCAACTTTACAGAAAGTCCTAAGAAATTTTGATCTAATGTCAAAGTAATAAATGGATCAAAACCATCTGCCCAGACACTCTGTGACCATAATGACATTGAAACAAAGGAAAACATAGAAAAGACCAAATTCCTAAACATCTTTTTCAAAAACTGTTACAGAGAGGAAGATTGCATGGTAGTGCCTCCTTTAAATCTTCACACACACAGCTAAATGACTGATACTTAAATAACTGACCATGGGTTAGAAAAGCAACTGAAATCACTCAAAAGATGGAAGACCATTTGATGTGAACAGGATACCAATATCATTCTACATGGAGTATACCAAAGAACTTGCCCTTCTTCAAGTATCAGTGTACCATAGGTCTTTGGAGGAGCAAAGTGTTCCTGATGATTAGAAATAAGCACAGATTGTTACCATTTTCAAGAAGGGTCATTGAACAGACATACAAAACTATAGGCCTATATCTCTGATGTCAGTTAGTTGCAGAATTTCAGAACACATTTTATGCTCATGTATTATGAAATTTATGGAGACTGAAAATGCCCTCTGTAGGAATCAACATGGGTTCCAAAAATGATCATGTGAAACCCAGCTCACTCTGTTTGACTGCAAGACCCAGCAAGTGGTAGATTCTGGCACCCAGGCAGATGCTATGATCCTTGACTTCCATAAGGCATCTGATAAGAGTTCTGCAATGCCGCCTAATGAACAAAATACAAGCATATGTAATATCAGAACAACTGTTTTGATTAGATTCCGGAGTTTCTAGCAAACAGAACACAGCATGTCATTCTCAATGAAGAGAAGTCTTCAGACATATAGGTGACTTTGGGAATATCCCAGGGGAGTGTTATACTGTAGGTCCATTATTTTTCACGGTATGTATAAATGACATATTAGACAACATCATAAGTTCTATGAGGCTTTTTGTGGATGATGGTGTTGTACACAGAGAAGTTGCAACACTAAAAAATTGTCATGAAATACAGGAAGACCCGCAGAGGATCAATATTTGGTGTAGGAAGTGGCAGCTGACCCTCAACATAAACAAATTTAACATGTTGCATATGCATGGAAAGAAAGACTCGTTATTGTAATTTTACACAATTGCAGAACAATCACTGAATGCAGTTAATTCAATAAAATATCTAGGATTATGAGTATGGAGAATTTAAAGTGAAATGACAACATAAAACTAATTGCGAAAAAGGCAGATGCCCGAATGAAATTCATTGGGACAATCATTAGAAAATGTAGTCCATGAACAAAGGAGGAAGCTTACAAAGCCCTCGTTCGACCAATGCTTGTCAGTATGGGACCTGTACCAGACATGATTTATAGAGGAGATACAGAAGATCCAGAGAAGAGCAGCACATTTTGTTACAATCTCATTTAGTAATCATGAAATCATCACAGAGTGGATACTGCAAGGGAGACATTCTGCATACATTCCCAGAAGAATCAACAAATGTGTTGCTTCTTCCTATGTATATCTCGCAAAAAGACCATGAAGACAAAATAAGAGAGATTCAAGCCCACACAGACACTTATCAACAGCAATTCTTCCCAAGAAATATTTGCAACTGGTACAGGGAAAGAGGGAAGTGGCAATGGTAAACAAACTCCTCCACACACCACACGGTGGCTTGCAGAGTATGGATGCAGGTGCATATGTCCAACTGGCAATGATTGTGTGCTCCCTACTCCCATGGACCAACATGTGGAGTATGACATGCAAACTCCAAAGCAATTATTTTGTAAACTGAGTAACAGTTATCATATTCAAAAATTTTTTTTTTTTTTTTTTTTTTTTTTACTCAGGTCAAACACTTTTATTTTTAACTCAGTGACGTTTCAACACCTTATGCATCTATGGTTGCTTTCATACAGGGTGGTTTGAACTCTGAGCATGTGTGTGTGTGTGTGTGTGTGTGTGTGTGTGTGTGTGTGTCATGACTATCCAAGAAAAGGCTAAAATTAGTTTTGGAAAATTAAAGGGGGAAGATAGTCATGAAACTATGAAAGATGTAACATTTAAAGGAAGCCGAGGTTGGTTTGAAAAATCCAAAAATTGCCACAATTTTCACCACTTAATATGTAGAGATGAAAGAGCTAGTGCAGAGGATGATGCAGCTAAAGAATATCTTCACATTTTGAAAAGAAGAACTTACATTTCAAAATTTGGAAAGTCCGCATCTGGATATAACATGTCAAAAGGACAATTAACCATGCTCTTTGGTACTGTGCAACAGGTAATTTTAAGTCAAAACCACTGTTAGTATATGTTTCCAAAAATCCAATTAGTTTTAAAGGGCTGAACAAGAAACTGTTGCCTGTCATTTGGAGATCCAGAGATCTCACAAGAAAGGTTAGATGACTAAAATTTTCTTTTAAGACTGGTTTAAAAATTACTTTTGCCCCCTTCTCTGCAAAAAAGGACAACAACTTAAGCAACAAGGCATTACTTATTTCAAATAATATTCCAGGACATCAGATTATGATGAATTGGAGTCTGAGTATCTTCCCAAGAATACAACAGCTCTGCTCCAGTCAGTGAATAAGGATACAATAGCCACTTTTAAGTCTTATTATGCATACAGAACTTTTTGTAAGGTTATGCACAAAACTCATGGTGAATCTTCAGTAAAACAGTTTTGGAAAAAATACATTAGAGATGCCATAGACAACATTAGCAAATCATGGAAAGAATTAAAATCAACCATACTGAACCAAGTTTGGAGAAAACTCTGGCCAGAATGCATAAAAACTAATGAAGCTGAAGTTCATTCATTCTTTTTCTGAAATTTGGAAAAACATGTTAAACTAAGAAAGCCATCTTGGTTTTGAGAATTTGGAAGAATGTGATTTGATTGACATTCTGGGTCATGACAGAGAATGTCTTTCAAACAAGGAACTGATCAAGCTAGAAACAGAACTAGCATGTGATGAAAAGACACAGCCACAGCCTGCTGTTTGCCAACAGCTAACTGCAAAGAACTTCTTGAATGCCCTTTCTTATTTTGAGCAGGGCATGATCCTAATGAATAATGCAGTACTAAACTGTCCCTCGGAGTAAACTCAGCCATTGTGTGTAATGAAACACTGCTAAAAGAGACAGAAAGCAAGGCAAAGCAGACAACTTTGCACCGATATTTTGAACTGAGTCAGTACATAAAAGCACAATGTGAGGATGCCAGAATATTATAGATTATTGATTCTTGGAAAGGATTCTTCATGTTAAAGTTCATCATTAAATTAAAACAGTTTTTAATTTTTTTTAAATTATGTGTTTAAATATATGCATATAATGTTTTTGTTTTTTAATTTAAAAGTTCATTTTCTGGATTTATGTTTATTATTACATTGTTTGGTGCATTCAATTTTCTAGAAATATGCACACACACGTGTCCCTCTCTTTTACCCATGTGTGAATATGGCAGGGCTCTGATTCTGTTCTCACAAATGACCCATTTATCCTCCTGATGTGTCATACCAGTTTTCAGCTTATACGGTGTGTACCAACCACATGATACTGCAATTAAATAATAATTTATCGCACCATACATGGAGGAGGAGGTGGAGCACTGGCAACACCACTGAGCAGGCATTTCAAGTAATAATCAGCAGTTGAGGTTGCACAAGGCAGACTATTAGCTTCTCGTCGTGTGGCACTTGTCACTGTATGGTATGCATACATTTTTTATCTAAGACCTATAAACTCCTCAGCCTGGGATCTATTCACCCCATCATTTTTCATTAGGCCAACATTGCTAGAGGTTTCTATAATGCATTATATATCTCTTTTTATACCCCAGTGTTGTAATAAACAGGGGGAGTGACAAGTTTCATAGAACTTAGCACTTTGGACATAGTGGTAAATCACTGTGTACATCATGCAAACTATTATGAGATGCCATGTCCACCTCCATGACATATTCTATGTCAGCATTAACTGCCACATCTTTGCTATCACCTAACCTGATGATTTCTTCTTCAGACAGCCATTGAGACCCTCTAATTGGCAAAGATTGTTTCACGGTGTCCCTGTATAAATTGTTTACATACAAGTATAGGATGTAAATCAAATCACTGGATTTGTTTAACTTTTAAAACATCTGGGGGGTTATCTGCTTTGGCGTGCCTATGAACACATTGGAAAAACCCCCACGAATCCCGCACTTGAAAAACAGCAATATCTCAACAATAGTGTAGCAGAATACAGGATCCGGCATGAATGGTTCCAGACATATAGTCTGGAATTTCTTGGAAATACCTGTCAGTAAACATACATCTGTGTCCATGGAAGTTTGGCATACTTCCCTAAATCAGATATGTAGAACTACTGCCCATGTTGTGGGTCAGTTATGGAATTACCTGGTAAGATTAATGGAAAATGTGATTATGTTGGGCATTTGGTTTCATTGAGTTTCTCCATCAGATCCAGGTATTCACATGAGAAGACCCCTTTCTTTGTCATGAGCTGAAACTTAGCATAACTGGAATGTGCTATTTGGGTGAGGTACAGGTCTTCCCGGTGCATAGCTTTAGCAAATTTCTGAAGTGGTGCATGCATAAATCACAGTGAGTTCAAGAAGTGCACGGTAATATTTGGGATGATTCACTAGGAAAATTAACTATATTTTTCCATGCTCTCAGGTAGGACACTAATGTGATAATTGGACTCAACAAAAGAATAAGCATCATACCTGCTAAAACTGTGGAAAAAAGGGTATATATTGTGGTAGTTGGTAGATCAGGTTGCATTAATAGTGTGCTGCAGAGTGGAACTTGCCAGTAAGAAGACAAAGATCCTTGTGTGGTATTTCAGCTTTTCTGTCTAATGGCAGCCCAAAAATATAGCAGTTAACTGCTCCTTTGTATAGTGCTTCATTTTCCTGCGATTTGGTCATGGGAATGTTGGTGCAATGAATCACATCAACTTCCCTTGCAAGTTATTCAAGTTCAGAGAGCAGCCATCTTGCAGAATCATCCCTGATATGTAGTCAAAAATAATTATGACTCAAGTTAGATGCACGTACAATCTGAAACGCAGTCACATAAGATATGTAAAATTATGTGAAGGTGGTATGTGAGACAGTGGTGTCACCCTGCACCACAGGAGTGAAGAGGTACTCAAAGTCAGCATATACAATAAAGGGGACACACTCCTGGGGGTGAAAATTCTTATATTTTAAGAACTTGTTCACTTTGAGAGGCACACCCACACATACCAGTTCCTGTGTAGGCAATTTGGCAGGTGCTTTGTTAACCACTCACTCGAAGCAAATGGGTTGAGACATTTAGGGCAAATATGGTATGCACATTTATGTTTTAACAGTTGGAATAACATTAGGTAGGACATGTTTTTGACCCAGCAGAAGTGTTATTTTTCTTCCTAAGAGAACAGCAACAAGATTAGATGTTTCTGGCACTGACAAGCAAAATCAGAGAAGTGAAAGGGTCTAGCATCTTTATTCTCCCATGGCTTGCATTCATTGAGGTGGTAAACATAGGCAGATATACTGGGATTCTGCCTCTCAAAATTTAGTTATGTCCTGAAGTTTAATGATGAAATCAATACCATTAATTTATAATGCTCACAAATATCATACACATTGTATTTACTTGTACACTGTGTATCTTCCTTGTAATTTTTTTCACAAGCCAAAAGTGACCACACAAAGCAAAAGTCATATCATTATTGTAGACATTAATAATGGCTTGTCTCCTTGGTATGGCCTCTGGAAAATGGATATAGAGGACACCCATTTCATGGGTCAAAAGCATACGAGTGAATGTCAAAGTGAATTACTTTGCTGAGTGCCTTACCAGACTCTATCTCCCTCATTTCAGAAAATTGGGCCTGTATGACATTCCATGTGAAAGTCATTAAACCACCCATTAATTTAGGCACCCCACAATATCGCACGATTTTCCCACCCAGATGTTGCCAAGATTATTTTGACGATGCTGTAGAAGTTTTGTAGGGAATCCTTTACACATCCTCCATACAGTCCCAGTCTCTCCCCCTGGAATTTTCATATTTTTGGAGCCCTGAAGAAAGACGTTCATGGTCATTGATTTGCTCCAGACAAATAGGTGCAGGCCTGAGTACAATAACGGTTCCATGAAGGCACTGACAGTCTTGTCTCACAGTGGGATAAATGTATTAATAGTTATGGTAATTACTTTGGAAATAATACACACTTGAATGGTTCATATCTGTTTATTCTGCTCCATCAATAGGAAGAGATATAACACCTTCTTCAACAGTACTAATAAAGCCAAAGTCAGTTAAATGCAGATTCTTTGTTGTTGCAAATTTCAGCACTTTGTGCATTACAGCCATGAATGACAGAAGGATTTTTCTGGCACCTCCCCCCCTCCAAAAAAAAGAAAATGTAATCATATGGTGACCATGTGCACCATCAATTTAAAATAAATGTGTGTGTGTGTGTGTGTTTCTAGTGAATATTGTGTTATACTGTTGGTTTTACTTGTTTCAATGCATTCAGTATGGCTCATCACAGGTGTTATGTAAGACTCCTTAGAGAAGAAGGGTTACCATACGTTATGGTAACCCTTCTACATTTGTAGTGATGTTTGGTGCGAAGTGCAAAGTACACATATGGGACCAACACTGCATGACAAAAGCACAGATTGTTCTACATGCTTTCACCCTGACATTTGGCTAGAATTTGGTGGTGCACAAAATTCCACTTTAGCAGTAATTCTTCCTGTTTGAATGAACACAATACATCTCTTTCAGAAACATAGACAGTATTCTCACTTTGTAGAAATTAGCACCTGTGCTCAGCAGGTCTGTGTTCTCAAGAGCAGCTTCATTGTTCCTATCAATGGTTTGCCCTATTCTGAAGCACCTTTTGCCAGCTGTTTTGCATGGTGATGTAAAAGGGTTGCTGAAAACTACAGAAGCCTATATGGTGATATAGAACTGCTTGAATCGTGTGGAAATGAATCCATTGTTTGAGCTAGTAGGTAGCCTGTATCATAATGACAACCAACATTTGCTATTATCCATCACCTTTACAAACATCATAATATTACCAGGTGTGTCTTCCAAGATGTTGATTTTCCTATTCACCAGCTTAAAAGTGTGTCATTTTTATATGTCAGTATGCAGGAGTAATTAAATATATGTAATAGCCAGAAAAGTCACTAGATTTGAACCCCATCAAAATTTTCTGGGATTGTCTGCAACGAAGCACAAAAAATCAGGCATAAGAGGGCTGTTGTACCAGCTGCAATGGATGTGTTTTTCGGTGGTTTCCCACATCTCAATAGGCGAATACTGGGTTGGTACCCATATTCTGCCTAGATACACAAACATTTAGAAAACTTCTCACACTCATACATAGAATGTACTCTAGATGCAGACAGACGAGGAACACTGAGTCCATCCTTAGGATGGATGACCTTAGATGTTCAGGCTCTGTCGACCCTTAATCAGCAGCAGTGATACAGATTTGGGCTGTGATGATAATATCTGGCTGCCTGTGATTTCCGTCTTACGTCATAAATTATTCTGTCATCTGTAAATGCTTTTAACAGTAGTTTACTGGTAGCCATTTTTTGTAAAACCATTAACTGATGGAAATTACATGCAGGAAGTGAAGCCACAATTGTAAATGTCCCTGCCTGACCACACCTGCTTCTTTATGCAGTATTCTGGTCCAACAGACATGCACTCATCCCTTTCGTACAATATGCTTCCTCCTATACTAATTTTTCCCTATAGGTGTAAATGAACCACCATGACTTAAATGCCATAACCTCATGTATCCACTAAGACCTAATATACCATGTTATTCTAAATTTGGCATGTACGATTACTAGTATTGAATCAATGGTGAAGGAACACTGAAGGATGGAACAAAGTTTTTTTAATTAAAATTCTTTATTGTTTTGTCATCTTTGTTTGGCTGTAGATCTGTAGTAAAAAGGTTTTAGTCCTATCCCTGTAGAAGCAGCTTTAAGTTTACACCATTCACTGTTTCTTTCTTTTTTTAATTTTTCTGCAGACATGGCATTATTTACAATCAAAAAATCATTCCAATTCTCTTCTAAATTATGTGGAGTAAATGTGAAATTGCGCCTATACATAAAAGGTGTCATAATATTAAGATATTCATTCTGCAGCCTGTATATTTTATCTTTGTCCGTCTCCATAGCCAAGTGATCAGTGTACACAGCTGCTATGCAGAAGACCTGGCTTTGATTTTTGGTACTGCCAGGAACTTTTCCATGGTGGGAGGGTTGGAATGGTGTCCATTCCACCCAGTGATGCCAATTGAGGAGCTATTGGACCAAATAGTAGCAGTTCCAGGTCAGCTAACCTTGCAGAGAGAGCAGAGTACTGACCACACATCCCTCCATATCACATCCAAGTGATGACATTGGCTCATTGATGGTCAATGAAGCTCAACTGGCCCATCTGCGGCCAGAACACTAAAGCTTTCAATTTTTTCCATGTTTTAGCTTTAGTCTATTTCCTAATTCCGCTTCTATATTTCTGTCAATATTTTGCTTATGGACGGAAGAAAGCAGTATGCAGATGCGCATATATTTGATGTCATTAGAGTGGCTCAAAAACTTCTATGAGAAAGTATTGTAATTTTGGAAAGCATGGCATCAACATAGACCTCTGAAGCTGTGGATGCGGTGATAGATTGTTGTTAATAGCATGTCTGCTAATGCACTTTACATATTGTTGTTGGTGTTAGGATCAGTATACTATATGTTCCTTGAGATATTTACCTTTCCTTTTCACAGCTGAGGCACATGGGCACATGGCATTGTGAAAAGGCAAACTACAGTCAATAATGGTTACTTACCTTCAATATCCTGCCTATGCTTTTTCTCCTCCCTCTCTCTCTCTCTCTCTCTCTCTCTTTCTCTCATAAAATTATTAGAGACAGAACATTAGCCCAATATTTTCGATCAGTGCTGGAGGAATGTCATAGTTTTGGTGGCAGAATTTCAGAGACTTTCGCTGTGTGCTCCAAGCACTGTATGAAGACTCCAAAGTACTTGAATCAGAATGGTCAGGATGGAACTATAGCCTGTCTCCATCTAAATATAGATCCAAAATATTGTTTTCTGCTATTTTGTTCAGTTTTCATCTTCTATAAAATCGTTTTCTTCTCTGCAGACAAGATGTTTGCTACTGTCAGCACACCACACATAATAAGAAAATAGAAATGCGGGTAAGCTACTATGAACAGCATAGTGAATGCATTATCCTAACCAAGATGCACATGAAGCCAGCCCCACACTAGTAGTAACAGTTTATATGCCAGCTAGCTCCGCAAATAATGATGAGACTGAAACAATGTATGATGAAATAAAAGAAATTATTCAGATAGTTAAGGAAGGGGAAAGTTTAATTGTGATGGGTGACTGGAAGAGAATGAGAAGGAAAAATAGAAGGTGAATGTGGACTGTGGGGAACACAATGAAATAGGAAGCTGCATGCTACAATTTTGCAATTTTGCACAGAGCACGATTTAATCATCAGTAACACTTGGTTTAAGAATCATGAAAGAAGGTTGTATACGTGGAAGATACTTGGAGAAGCTGGAAGTTTGCAGAATGATTACATAATGGTAAAACAGACATTTTGGAGCCAGATTTTAAGCTGTAAGACATTTCCAGGAGCAGATGTGGATTCTGGCCACATTGTATCCGTTATGAAATGCACATTAAAACTAAAGAAATTGCAAAAAGGTAGGAAATTAAGGAGATGGGGCCCAGATAAACTCAAAGAACCACAGGCTATTGAGACTTTAAGAGGGAGCATTAGGCAATGATTGACTGAAACACAGGAAAGGAATGCAGTAGAAAATGAAAAGGTAGCTTTGGGAGATGAAACAGTGAAGGAGGATAAAACAGGCAAATAGGCAAGGCCTGTTAGAAATCTTTGCATATCACAGGAGACATTGAATTTAATTGATGAAAGGAGGAAAATACAAAAATGCAGCACATGAAGCTTGTGAAAGGGAATACAGATGTCTAAAAAATGAAATTGACGGAAAATGCAAAACAGCTAAGCAGGAATGGCTAGAGGACAAATGTAAGGATTTAGAAGTATATTTCAGTAGGGAAAAGATAGATACTGCCTAAAGGAAAACTGAAGAGACATTTGAAGGGAAAAAAAGCAGTTGTATGGATATCAAGTGACTCAGTTGGAATACCAGTACTGATCAAAAATGGGAAAACTGAAAGGTGAAAGGAGTATGTAGATGGCCTATACAAGGGAAATAAACTTGATGGCAATATTATAGAAAGAGAAGAGGGCCTAAATGAAGATGAGATAGGCTATATGATATTACAAGAATAATTTGACAGAACACTGAAAGACCAAAGTGAAAATGAGGTCCCTGGAGTAGATGGCATTCCCTCAGAATTACTGATATCATTGGGAGACCCACCTGTAACAAGAATATTCTGCCTTTAGTGTAAGGTGTATGAGACAGGCAAATATCCTCAGACTTCAAGAAGAGTGTAATAATACCAATTCCTAAGAGATCAGGTGCTGACAAGTGTGAATATTACCAGACTATCAGTTTAATAAGTCGTGGGTGCAGAATACTAACACAAATTATTTACAGAAGAATGAAAAAACTAGTAGGAGCCAACCTCGGGGATGATCAGTTGGGATTCCAAAGATATGTAGGAACTTGTAAGTCAGTACTGACCCTATGACTTATCTTAGAAGGTGGATGAAGAAAGGCAAAGCTATATTTATAGCTTTTGTATATTTGGAGAAAGCTTTTTATAATATTGATTGGAATACATTGTTTGAAATTCTGAAGGCAATATGAGTAAAATACAAGGTACAAAAGTTTATAATAGTCAAGGGGCATAGGGACATGAAAGGGAAGCAGCAATTGAGGAGGAGGGCTGTGGCCTGTCCTCAATGTTATTCCATTTGTATACTGAGCAATCAGTAAAGGCCACCAAAGAAAAATTTGGTGAAGGAATCAAAATTCAGGGAGAAAAAACCAAATTCTTTGAGGATTGCCGGTGACATCGTAATTTTGTCAGAATCAGCAAAAGACCTGGAAGAGCAGCTGAAAGGAATGAACAGTGTCTTGAAAGCTGGATGTAAGATGAACATTAACAAAAGCAAAACATGGCACTGAAATGTAGAGAAATTAAATCAGGTGGTGCCAAGGGAATTACATTAAGAAATGAGGCACTAAAAGTAATGGGTAAGTTTTGTTATTTGGGCAGCAAAGTAACTGACAAAGGATCAATTACAGAGGATAAGAGGATATAAAATGTGAACTGGCAAAAAAACATATCTGAAGAGGAAAAATGTGTTAACATTGAATATAGGTTTAAGTGTTACGAAGTCTTTTCTAAAGGTATTTGCCTGAGTGTAGTCTTGTATGGAAGTGAAATGTGAACAATAAACAGTTCAGACAAGAAGAAAATAGAAACTTTTGAAATATGGTGCTGCAGAAGAATCATGTAACCAGCAAAAAGATACTGAACTGAATTGGGGAGAAAAGAAATTTGTGGCATAATTTCATACTATAAGAAGGGTTCAGTTGGTAGGACACATTCTGAAACATTAGCGGATCACCAATTTATTATTGGAGGGGAGAGAGAGAGAGAGAGAGAGAGAGAGAGAGAGAGAGAGAGTGAGGAGGGGTAAAAATTGTAGAGGAAGATCATGAGGTGAATACAGTCAGCAGGTTCTGGAGGATATAGGTTTCATTAATTATTCAGAAATGAAGAGGCTTGCAAGGGATTGAGTAATGCGGAAGGCTGCATCAGAGCAACCTTCCGACTGAAGTCTATGACATGAACGTAATGCACACACCATGTTCACGTGCCTCTTGAGAGCTCCTTTACACTATGAGAGCATGTAACAACATGTACTGGAATACTGACATTACATTCTATGTTCCCAGATTTTACTGGATCTTAAATTACGATTAACGTGGTAATCATTTTGTGATCTGGTGCTGGAGTCATGTATGTTTTTGTTGTACAGGACTGACAAGGTACTTTTAGATACATCACTCTTTCATATATGATGAGTGAAAAATAGCATTAATATTTAGAATTCTCTATATTTGTCTATAGGGAGGAAGATTGGGATTTAACACCCCACTGACAATGACATCATTTCAGATGGAGCACGAGATCAGACTGGGGGAGGATGGGGAAAGAAACTGTGAGTGCCCTTTTCAAAGGAACCTTTCCTGTATTTATCTTAAGCAATTTAGAAAACCATGGACAACGTACATCTAGATGGCTGTGCATGGATTTGAACTGCTGTCCTCTTCAGTGTGAGTCCAGTGAGCTAAGCACTGAGCCAGCTTGATTGTTAATAAGTTTCCAATAACTCTGGCAGATTTCTTCTGTAGCCTCAACAGTAAACATAAGTGAACAGCTGCTGCACTTCAGGTATACAGTATGACAGGTGAGGATAAATAAGGTGATAATACATTTTTAGCAGTGTCTCACTGTCCACAGTTTGGGTAATTTTTCTCATCAGAAATATGTTACTTCTAACTTTTTAACATATTTAATCTATGTGGGACTCCAGAGTCATGATTTTCTTGATCAGATATGTGTTGTTCCCAATTTTTACTATACTTTATCTGATAGGGATTTCTATGTCATATATGTGTCCGACATCAGTTCAGAAAGCCGTTACATACTCTAAACTTCAGCTTCCTCAAGAATAATGTTGATATTTTCCATACCAGATGTTTTGTTTGCCCATATATGCATGTAAATTGTTTTCTCTCCATTTATGGATAGATTACTCACAGCAAAATGTTAATCACCCTTTTTCATCTCCAAACAAGTTTTGATTCTAATTGTAAATAACCTGAGTATCTACTGCTTACTGTGTACACTGTGTGCACAAATTACCACCTTTTCATTCATTGCTTCTATTATAGCAAAGTAGTAGTGCTAACAGTTAACTGTGTAATACATATAATTCTTCGACTTAAAACTGGAGTAAAAATGTTCTAGTTTTTACATTTTTGTGCTGTATCACCACACATTGCTTGCAATAAAAGGTTATGTGCAGCTGAAAGTTACCACTCTTATACCATAATGATATAATTTCTGTAATAGAAATAAGTGACATACACAATCAAAAGATTTGTAAAGATTTAGACATAATCACATATAGTTGCTTGTTCTTTCATTATTCTGATTATATATGTGAAGAAGTTTATGATTGTCACTTTACTGGGTCACTACGGATACATTATTCACATTAAAATGTTAATTAGCTCTTTCCACTTCCAAACAAGTTTTGATTTTAATTGTAAGTAACCTGAGGATCTACACATATTTTGAAGTTATGCTGAGATCCATTTCATAAGTTACATCTTTCAATGAACTTAAGGATTTTGTTTCTAGTGGTTATTGAAATAATTTTGGATAATGTACGAGGGCTATTCAGAAAGTAGGGAATATTTTGGCATTAAAAAAAAAAAATAAATAAATAAAAAAAATAAAAAAATAAACTAAGACAAGAAATACATTTTATTATATACATCTGAAAGAGCGACTGACACACTACTTTTCCACATAGTCACCAAACACATTGAGGCACTTATCATAGCGTTGGACAAGCTTTGAAACACCTTTGTCGTAAAATTCTGCTGCCTGAGACTTCAGTCAGTGAGTCACACTCACCTGGAGTTCCACGTAGTCATCAAAGTGCTGCGTTGCAAGCCAGTTCTTCATCTTGGGAAACAAGTGGAAGTTGCTTGGTGCAAGATCAGGGCTGTCAGGTGGATGAGGAAAAATTTACCATTTGAATGAATTAAGGAGTTCTTTAGTGTGGTTTGCCATGTGAGGTTGGGCATTGTCATGCAAAAACAAAATTTTGGAAGTCAGCTTTCCTCAGCATTTGTATTAAACTGCTCCATAAGGCTGTGCAAAGTTTGACAGTACCGGGCAAAATTTATGGTTGCTCCAAGTTTGAGAATATCAATAAGAAGCACACCTTGCCTATCCCAAAACACTGTTGCCATCAACTTCCTTGCTGACAAGGTTTGCAAACATTTTCTTGTTTTTTGTGGGGACCTTGTGTGCCCCCACTCCATGGAGTGTAATTTTATCTTGCAATTGACGTGTTTCACCCAAGTCTCATCACCGGTTACGATTTGATCCAGTAATGAATCACCATGTTTGTGGTAGGCATTCAGAAATGTCAATGTTGCCCCCATTTGCTGTTCTTTACGGTGCTCTGTAAGCATTTTGGGCACCCATCATGCAAACAATTTGTAGCAGCCTAGCTTTTGAGTGACAATTTCAAACAACAAAGTCCGTAAGACTTGTGGAAAAGAAAGCGAAAGCTCCGTTATTGTGAAGCGACGGTTTTCAAGAACCATTTCATCAACTTTACCGACAAGATCGTCAAATGCACCATTTCTGGACAGAACATTCCCTCATTACATTAATTCCATACACTTTGCACAGTTCATGATAAATTTTTATAGGTTGGGGTTTTTTGCCAAGAAAAACCGCATCACAGACTGCACCTCACAACTGGCGGGATTTTCGATTGCAGCGCACATTTCAAATTTGAATATCGAAAAAACCAGATGTGCAGAGACGTTTCCCGCTGTCACGGGTGGATGCTGACTGAGCAGCCGAACACGCACATTCCAAAATATATGCGATCAGCGCGCACCTAGCGGCGTCTGACGGAAACGTTCCCTACCTTCTGAATAGCCCTTGTATTTATGACAGAGTTGGTCCATAGTTTCTTAAATACCATGTGTCTCCACCTTTATGTATGGGCACTGCCTTACTCCTCTTCAAGTAATATGGAAAAATTCCTTCCTATTACTAAATTTATTTGAAGTGGCAGAAATTTTACGAAGTATTTTGAGACATACTTGACAATTTTAGATGATAAGCCACCCAGTACATCAGTGCTCTTGTTTTACAAAGAAACATCATTTTCTGATTTTACCTAATGGAAACAGGAATACAGATTGTTAGTTCTTTTTATATTTTTCCAAATTCCTTCTGAGAGGGGGGATTTTTTTTTTTTTTTTCTATCGGTGTTGGACAATGTGGCTTATCTGCTAAAATTGTTACGTGTCACAAAATCTCTGCCACCTCCAGTAAATTTAGTAACAGGGAGACCCAAACCTTTTCTCATGTAGTTCTGTATCATATTAGCTCCCAGCTGTTAAACCCATTGCAAGATACTCAATAAGATGATTTCATTTTGCTACCCATAGAATACTGACCATCCTTTTGCGCAAATAAAATCAACTTTCTTTTTTGGTACAGGCCCACCAGCTTCAGTACACTGCTTTGATTAATGTTTCATTTCTGGAATGAAATCTCATACACACTAACAAACTGAGACACAATACACTGACTCAGCAAATATCATGGGATAGGCACCTAATATCGCATGGGGCCTCCTCCGGCCCTGCAGACTGCTGTGAGACACTGGGAAGTGAGTCGACAAGTCTCTAGTGCTCTTCTGCAAGCAGCTGACACCAAATCATTAGCAGAGTGGCAGCCAATTCTGATCTGTTCAAGGGTGCAGGATTCACGACACGGAGCGTGCATTCCATGACATCCCAGATATGCCTGATGGGGTTCAAATCTGAGCTCCGGGGTGGCCATCTCAGTCTTTGGACCTCCTCTCCATGTTCCCAGAATCATTCCCAGGTTTTCCGAAACTCCTTCACCAAAGAAGATGAAGTAAATATTCCTGAATTCCAATCAAGAACAACTGCCACGATGAAAAACGTAGAAGTAGATCTCCTCGGGGTAGCAAAGCAGCTTAAATCACTTAAAAAAGGCAAGGCCTCTGGTCCAGACTGTATACCAGTCAGGTTCCTTTCAGAGTATGCTGATACAATAGCTCCATATTTAGCAACTATATACAATTGCTCGCTCACAGAAAGATCCATACCTAAAGAGTGGAAAATTGCTCAAGTGTACACCAATACCCAAAAGGGCAAGTAGGAGTAATCCACTAATTTACAGGCCCATATCAATAACGTCGATTTGCAGTAGGGTTTTGGAACATATACCGTATTTGAACATTATGAAGTACTTCAAAGAAAATGATTTATTGACACATAATCAGCACGGAATTCAGAAAATATCATTCTTATGAAACACAACTAGTTCTTTATACTCATGAAGTAATGAGTGCTATCGACAGGGGATGTCAAATTGATTTCATATTTTTAGATTTCCAGAAGGCTTTCGACACCGTTCCTCACAAGCGTCTTCTAACCAAACAGCGTCCCTATGGAATATCTCCTCAGTTGTGTGACTGGATTCGTGATTCCCTGTCAGAAAAGTCACAGTTCGTAGTAATAGATGGAAAGTCATTGAGTAAAACAGAAGTAATATCTGGCATTCCCCAAGGAAGCGTTATAGGCCCTCTATTGTTCCTCATATATATTAACGACATAGGAGACAATCTCAGTAGCCGTCTTAGATTTTTGCAGATGATGCTGTCATTTACCATCTTGTAAAGTCATCAGATGACAAAAAAAAATTGCAAAATGATTTGATAAGATATCTGTATGGTGCTAAAAGTGTCAATTGACCCTGAATAAAGAAAAGTGTGAAGTTATTCACATGAGTACTAAAAGAAATCCACTAAATTTCAATTACACGATAAGTCACACAAATCTGAAGGCTGTAAATTCAACAAAATACTTAGGGATTACAATTACAAATACCCTAAATTCGAATGATCACATAATGTTGTGGGCAGAGCAAACCAAAGGCTGTGATTCATTGGCAGAACACTTAGAAGGTGCAGCAGGTCTACTAAAGAGACTGCTTACACCGCACTTGTCCTCCCTGTACTAGAGTATTGCTGCGTGGTGTGGGATCCTCATCAGGTGGGACTGACAGATGACTTTGAAAAAGTACAGAGAAGGGCAGCTCGTTTTGTATTATAGTGGAATAGTGGAGATAGTGCCACAGACATGATACATGAATTGGAGTGGCAATCATTAAAACAAAGGCGTTTTCATCTCGTGGAAATCGGGTTTTCTGCCGGATATCAGTGTCTTCCAAACACGATATTTCGACGTCATTACTTGACGTCTTCATCAGGGAACACCTGATGATGACATCAAGTAATGACGTCGAAATATCGTGTTTGGAAGACGCTGATATCCGGCAGAAAACCCGATTTCCACGAGATGTCATCAAATCGCCGGGAAAGTCTAATAAAGGCGTTTTCGTTGTGACGGGATCTTCTCATGAAATTTCAATCACCAGTTTTCTCCTCCGATTGTGGAAACATTCTGTTGGCACCCACCTACATAGGGAGAAATGATCATCACAATAAAATAACAGAAATCAGAACTTGCACAGAAAAATTTAAGTGCTCATTTTTCCCACGCACCGTTCGACAGTGGAACGGTAGAGAGACAGCTTGAAGGTGGTTCATTGAACACTCTGCCAGGCACTTCATTGTGAACAGCAGAGTAATCACGTAGATGTGGATGTGTTATCATCTCAAAATAACACAGGACCACCAGGGTGTCAGCAGGCCAAAAATGTGTGCAGATGGTCCCTAAGGAGGTCAAAATACCACGGACCATTCAAAGTCCCTTCCAGAACTACAAGGGTGCCATTCCATACCAGGAAAATGCACCCCAGACCATAATGGGGCACCTTCTTAGCAGGTGGGATCCATCGTTTTGTGTGGTCTGCACCACACATGGTGCAGCCCATCGGCATGATGCAGTTGAAATCGTGATTTGTCTGGCCATATCACATTATGCCACTGTTCCAGTGTCTAGCCCTGGTGATTGGAGACAAATGCAAGCCATCGTGCCCATGTGCAGTGTTGGCTCCTGAACTCCACAGTACCCAAATTCCCACGGATTGCCCACTGGGAGATTTGTCTATCACATTCTGTATCGAATTGAGCCATGTTTTGTTGCACTATTGCCCTTCTGTCACTTCTGATGATCCATCTCAGATGTCACTAGTCACGATCCTCAAGGGTAACCAGATGGCCGGCAGTTTGTCTGTTGTGTACTGTGACACGCTCATTCAGCCATTCACGATACACTCCGGACACACTCAAATGTGTGAAGCCAAATTCCTGCACCATTGCTAAAATCAAAATTCACATCCATCAGGCACTGACCACCATACCCCGCTTGCGTGGCATCAGCTCATGACGACATTGCACATTATTCAAATCACTTGCACAACCACTTCTCAGAAAGTCTCCGTTACAACAGCAGCTGGAACATGGGGCATGTGATGCACATACAACACACCTGCACCATCTGGGCCCCACTATCCCATGGCATTTGCTACATCAGTGCACAAGTTGAATGCATTTTAAAATGGTCCAAACATTCATATTTCCCAACTGCAGACACAAAAATCTGGATAAGATATGTGATCATCACCACATAAAATATTAGCCTTTCCTTAAAAGAGAACACTTGTCACTTTATAGCACTGTAGATGGTGTAGAGCTGGTCATGTGATCCTCCAATACTGATGCACTGATTGGACACTATTATTTAGTCCCTGACCGGAGAGTGCTGGGAGCAGGAGCTTGTAATCGGCTAGTAGCACATTGATTTGCCAAGATAAACTTTGCCTCCTCCTCCCAGAGCATCCAGCATATTGTGACACAAAAGTTGATGGCAAGTCACTAAAAAGAGCAAATACAGTGTCTTCACATATTTCTGTAAACAATATTACAATCACTAAGCACAACACAGCACATAGATCAATGCCATATCCACAATGGCTAATTATTGTTATGGCACACAGTATTGTTACGTAGCTAAAGCTGGCAACGAGCATGAACATTGTGTAGAGGCACAAAGTCAGGTAACTTCCGACAACCACAGAGGGGCTGAGTAACAGTGTGTGACACCAAGTCATGGCACTGAAGTGGTGTGTATGTGCCAGGATGATTATATGGAATCAGCACAGTATGATAGGTTGACATGTCAACATGTAGATGTGACAGAATGGTAAAAAAGAGCCATTGTTTTTGAATGGACCCATGATCGTACCATGAATGAAGTTTCCCAATAAGTTGTTTATCTACACAGATTGTCAGTGGTACAAGGAATGGCCTACCACTTGCAGTCATTTAAAATGGCACAAGAACAGTGGTCATAAAATATTGTAGCTGACAAGGGGCCAGAGACAAGTATCACATTTGACAATGAGAGTTGGTTTCAAAGCAAACAGGAACTGCTGCTTTCAGTGAACACAGGTTCATCCCAACTAGTTTTTGAGCAAGCATTGCGAAAGGATCTGCGTCTGATGGCCATTGGGTGTCATGTTCCTTGGATAAGTTAATTGCGCAAACAGCATCATTTAAAACTACATGCTTTCAATGGGCCAAACCCAGATACTGGACAATAGCTGACTGGAGGCATGATGCAATGATGCAACGTGTTGAGTATACCAATGGCCCAATGAGATGTACGAGGGTCACTCCAAAAGAAATGCACACAATTTTTTTTTTTTTTTAAATCCATCTTTTGTTCTACATGTTTGAAAGTTTTACAGTGTGTACATACATCCTTTAGGAACAATATTTTCATTTCTCCATATAATTTCAATCCCTCTCAACTGCCTTATGCCATCTTGGAACCAGCGCCTGTATACCCGCATGGTAAAATTCTGGACCAACCTGTTGGAGCCACTGTTTGGCAGCATGCACAAGGGAGTCATCATCTTCAAACCTTGTCCCACGAAGAGAGTCTTTCAGTTTCCCAAAGAGATGATAGTCACATGGAGCCAGGTCAGGACTGTAAGGTGGGTGTTTCAGTGTTGTCCATCCGAGTTTTGTGATCGCTTCCATGGTTTTTTGACTGACACGTGGCCGTGCATTGTCGTACAACTGCAAAACATCATGCTTTTGCCAATGTGGTCGAACACGACTCAGTCGAGCTTGAAGTTTCTTCAGTGTCGTCACCGGGCGTTGCATAAAAGACATGATGAGCAATATTTGTTTGGGCTGACTCCAGCTACACACTGCAAAAGCTAAATTGGAAATATCTCCCTTCAAATTCAGAGAAAAGCTCTTAGGAAACACACCCGGTATACCTTCATGATGAGTGTGCTGCGGACACACTCGTCTCCCTGTGAACAGCCGTGTTTGCAGGGCTGCATGCAAACATTCCTGATTTGACAAATGCTCAGATACCCTATTGCACCTCAACTAGCCCACTTAATGACTCAACATTAATCCCACAGGAAGTGTCTGGGACTATACGGAACAATAGGTGAAATACAGCAATCAACATCCCCATGATTTGGTAGCTCTATGGGATCTAATTATCAATGAGTGAATACAGCTGGATATGGTGTATCAGAAGAAACTTATGGACTATCTTCCTTGCAGAACTGAGACCATTATCAAGGCTGGAAATGCTGTTAGAGGGTATTAACATTATGTCTCCTGGGGATGACCAACTTTTTGCTCAGTGTGCTTACTTACTAGCATTTTGTTACACTGTACGGCCAAAATCATATTTCAGTGTTGTCTACAATACTATGTATTTTTTCATGTATATACTACAAGTACCATATTGAACTGCTTAAATTCACTTTTATGTTTGATCAGTGTTCAACAAGTGTGCCACACTATGCTTTCTCATAATAAATTCTTTGTGTAAAATGTATTGCACTCTTTCTTCTGATATGCTTATGGAATCAGCTTGTTTCATACACATTTAATTACCAGCTGCCCCATGCAACAATATGAACTTTTTAAAGCCATTTAATAATACAAAATGCAGCAAAGTGTTTTCATCTAGTAGCTTTTTTTTAACGTTTGATAGCCATAATTTATTGGTATCCATAATTTTGTACTATAAGATGAAGCATCCAAATTTTCCACAGGAACTTTATTACATAATAAAACTTCACTGTCACAAAAATTTGAACAAAGAGCTATACTTCATATGAAATACTTAAATTGAATTCTATAATATTAAAATATCTAAAACAGTAGTCTTCACTCTCTGAACAAATTACACCAAATATAAAAACAATAACTCAGAGTGAGTTGTTGCTTGTAGTATGTCAACTCACACACTCAAAGAGTGTGATTTTATCATCACATTCTCATATGTACATCTTTTGCACAAATAAGTATCACAGTAAATGCATTGCAGTTTTATATGTGCTTCCATGCACATACTGGACAAGCTCTTATGCGACACACTGCAGTTTTGAAATGACATCATGTGTTTTTTCAATAACACTATAGATATATGGGCGTTCCATAGGATTCACTTTCAGCATGTACAGAATCAGGTCATGCAGATCCTGTAAATGACAATTCACTGAGTTACAAAGAATTGCAATAAAACAGATATTAAGACTAATCATCATAGTGACACTGAATCAAACCCATGGTCACAATTACATATCGTAAATTCTTCTGCAAAGAAGCATTAGTAAAAGTAACCAACAACTGAAATATTTAAGTACTTTTTTATCCACAATTACTCTCTCATTTTACAAAACAGAAGATAATAATTATACAATTATTGTATAGTGGAATACAGAAACCTTCTGAAACTACCCACCATCAACAAAATATAGAAAAGGATCTCCAATGCGTAAAAATAAGATAAAACTAGTGTAATGGAATTCCTGATATTTCCAAAATTTACAGCTGTACTGCTAGGACAACAGTGTGGTATACCCCATCCTGTGTATCAGAACTGCTCTGAGAACTTAAATGGCAGTCCTTGGAGGAAAGAAGATATAGTTACTGTAAAACCATGTTGGGTGAATACTGAGAACCTATATTTCAGAAAGACTGTATGACCATTCTGCTCACATTAAAGGTGCTAAAAAATGCCCACAGCATAGAGGCTGATCGCTACATACCTAAGTGACAGCCACAAAACACAATCGACCATTGTTAAAAAGCATGAATACCTCTGTTCTTTTTTTTTTTTTAATAGTTAATGCTGATAATCAGAAACATTCTTTAGGTCTGTCGAGTTTGTGTTTGTAGACCACTGAATGAACTTGTTGGCAGTGTGTAATAATTTAAATGGTAACTGGAAAGTAATTACCTTTGGGATAAATTGGGTGTATCTTGCTGTTTCCAGTAGCTGAGTTATACTTAAGATTTAATCCAGACAATGAAATACTACATTAGGGAATAAACAGTGATAATTAGTTGATCATGAGGTAAGTTACACCTCGAATAGGTTTGGAGAATTGTTTAAAGTAAAATTGAGGCATTGGTAATTGTATTGATCATTATATGGAATAGTTGGAAAATGAAGCTTAAAAGAATGGTTAGCAAAATTTTGGTAGTTTGAAATGAGTTTTTAATTTTTGTGGAAAGCATATTTCTTCCATACCTCATTTCATTCAAGCCAAGGCTAGTAATCCCCCCCCACACACACACACTAGAGGCAGATTGTTGAGCTGTTGCCAAGACCAGTAATTTTTTTCTTTTCGTTTTATTTATTGTTGCCAGAGGCAGACTGTTGAGCTGATGAAACCAGGGAAAATTATTTTCAGTATTCATTAACAAGATATTTGGGGAAATGTACACAATATATTAAAATCCACTGCATGCGACAGACAATGTACTGACTCGTGGTGTCATAGCTAGGTCACTTGAGTACTGTGAGCATTTTAGTAGGAAATACAGAACTCAAACAAATGTTAATCTATTTTTGTGATTTTTTTCATTGTAATAACTCTACCACCACCAATTGGAAACATCTCCAAAAATTTGTCAACACCCGTTTCACAGTGTTATGATGGCTGTATCTGTCACCATTACATGATACATACAGCTTCCGCGGCAGCTGTATCAGTTACTGTAGGTGAAAAACAATAATGTAAAAGCAAATGTAAAACTAACATTGTGATAAGATTATTTTTATATCTTTCGTGTAATCTGTTATTATAGATTGCCAGAAATAAAAATGATGTCTTTTCAAAGGAAAGAAAAATGTAAAAATGGAAGTCAAAAAGAAATTTCTTTTATATTTGTTATTTCATCAAGCCATTAAATCATAGCTCATATAATAAAATTTCACACAATTAAACAATATATCATAAATGCTAGTATATAGGGTTTTAATTTGAAAACTGCTCTAAAATGCTGTTTTTTGCTGGTTGTTTATCAAAACGTTTTCCTTGGTACAGCCTGCACAAGTTCAGCTGAGTGGTCCATAGAGCCTGTATGCATGCCTGGTCTTAATCACTGCACAATGTCCTGCTTCAATCACTGGGGCCAGGGGTTTACAAGTTATATGGTGCATTTTAACTGGGGGTGGCAGGGATCATTCAATTTGCCTTCACAGGTCAGTTAATAATGACTTCTATGAATGAATACCTGGAGGTTATTTGCACCCTTTCTTAAAGTTGAAATGCTCTAAAACAGTGGTATATTACATGAAGATAATGCATCCATTCACAGAAAAGGAATTTTCAAATCTGGTTTGAGATAGTCGGTAAAATCTCAAACAACGCCTCATATGCCCAATATTTAATCAAGTCAGCATTTGTATTAAGTTGAACAAATATTCATTCTTATTTAAGATCTCACATCTGTAAATGCTGGAACATTGCCTCAAGCAGTTACAGAAAAAAAAGAAAAATGGCGTAGTATTTCTCATGAGGTTTACAATGCCACTCTCAAGAAGCAATAAGGCCCTGTATTGTATTTGATACTTATCATGAGTTCTAGTCTTTCAATGATGTATGTGTATGTGCAATGTTCTAACTTTTTCCTCATCTGCTATCTGTAGAAAAAACTGAGTTAACTGCAATGTAATGTAATATTACCTGATCATAAGGAGAACTGTCTGGAAATGACACTGTACCACTTATCACCGCTAATGCCACACTATCTCCACGTTCATAAACAACATCAAATGGTGATTTGAAAAAGCACATGGCATACAGCACACATCCCAAGGACTGAAAAACAGAAAAGAATATTCAAGTGGCAAAAAAAGTCACTGCAATTTTACATAAAAATATATTGTATACATGTCGCTAATATCAACCTAAAGCAAGAATATATTTTAAAAAAATTTGGAACTAATAATTTGGACTGTACTAACCACAAATAAAATGTGCTGGTGTAAAACATCTAAAAGAGTAACATTAGTCATGTAGCACCAGTAAACAATTGAATCAGATGAATTTGTATGAACTATTTGGTGACACCAGCAACTTATCATCATATAAACTACTGCATAAGTTGCAAAGTGATATGAAATGCAACAAGCATGTAAGGATCATAGAGAGGGAAGGTGAATGGTTGACTTCAATTTACTGGGAGAGTTTTAGTAAAGTGTGGTTCATCTCTTGGAGAAAACATTTAGGGCACCACTAATGTCACCCATCCTTGTGTACTGCTTGAGTGTTTGGGATCACCAACAGGTCGGATTAAAGGAAGGTGGGCTGTTGGATTTGTTACTGTTAGGTTCGATCAACAAGCAATTATTACGGAGATGGTTTGGGAGCTCAAATGGAAAGCCCCGGAGGGAAAGTGATGTTCTTTTTGAGAAATGCTATAGAGAAAATTTACAGAAACAGCACCTGAAGCTGACTGTAGAACAATCCTACTGCTACCATCATAAATTTAATGTAAGGACTATGAATATAATATAACAAACTCAGGGCTCATACGGAGGCATATTGATAGTCATTTTTGCCTTGCTCTATTTATGAGTGGAACAGGAAGGCAAATACTAGAAGTACGGTGGCTTGCAGAGTGTGTATGTAGATATATATGTAGATGCACATGTACAGCTGAATTAGTAACCTGGATTCTTCATTGGAAATCCTCATGGCACATTTAGGTATTTTAGTGCAATTCATTGTTCATTTAATTGAAATCGATGACTCATCACTAAAATGCAATTGATGGTCTGGATTGAACATTTTCAGTGTGGCCTACCTGTTCCTAATTTCACTGTGGCAATCATAATTACACCAATGGATAGGCTGCCTTCCTAGTCAGTTTGGAGACTTCAGTATGGATGCAACAGCAGC
Organism: Schistocerca piceifrons; assembly: GCF_021461385.2. Lineage (NCBI taxonomy): Eukaryota > Metazoa > Arthropoda > Insecta > Orthoptera > Acrididae > Schistocerca > Schistocerca piceifrons. Next base: position 294,092,433 of record NC_060149.1, on the reverse strand, counting down.
AGCCTGTGTTGACATTCATACACAGGCAGCTGGCAATAGTGTCAAGCTCTAATATCAAGTAAACATTCAGGAGACATGATTTTGTAGATTCCTTTGCTTTGCAAGTGTATCTAATTAGGAAAGTGGTTACCATATTGAGCATCATGTAGAAGAAATTGGAGAATCACTTTGAAGATGTGTTGGAATCAGCTATATTTCTGATACTGAGGACATGAATGAGACTCTCAATACTTACTCATTTCAGACAGACAGCGTTGATGTCTCTCAAGATTAGCAAAGGATGGGAGCATTAATCAATGGAAGTTTGTTATCATCACTGGACAATGATGGAGAAATAGAATAATTCAAGCTGGCACTAGACTGTGTTAGCAGGTGAGGTGCTTGGTTGGGAAGTCTCACATTGGCACAGGCTGCTACCACACGCGAATTCAACGGACAGGACATCTGACATGCTATGCACAATAAATCAGGTGGTACAGCAAGCCATTGTCAGATTCCTGTTTATGAAGCCTTTAGTGATGTGCCATGTAGAGTCCTACTTTGCTGACCCTGCTGTGTTTCTGAATTTTTCTTGATTTATAACAATTTAAGAATATTGGAATGCACTTTCATGTAAAGAAATTCTGCCTTGAAAAGTAAATGTGCTCTTTGCAGTTCACCGTTAACTCACTTCATTATATTCCTAACATCAATTACTATTGCATTTTCCCAATTCATTAATGCTGACAGCTAAAGTGCAAAACAAGGGCAGTGTCCTCCTACAACATATATATTGGCAACATGTTAGTTTTGCATAACCAATGGGAGATAGTTTTAGGGAACCAGTGAGGTGAGAATTTTTTACTACTTGTTTGGAATGAAGTCTGTGATGTTAGACTCAGCTTGAAGTCTAGGCTAGAATGACAGTGGACAATTTGGTTGCGATTTGGTGAAGCCAATAAATGTCATATCACAAAAAGTTATTTGTTGGAATTAAGGTTGTGGTCACAGATTTATCCGTTCCATAGTCCAAGATCTAGGTTAGGACGAAGGTGATGGTTTGAGCTATGAATTTGTGATGCCAATACAGGTGCTATGATGACAAGAAGTCTGGCTACACCTATCAAACAATTCAATAGAATGTCTGTGATCAAAGGTTAAGTGCAGCTCACATTACTCTGCACTGTCATTACAGCATGTACATTTTATGATGTGCCACAAATTTATTTTTACTGTTATGGCAATTAGTGTGGCCATGCTGGTCTAGCGGGTAGAGCATTAGACTCCAGCCCTGGAGATCCTGGGTCAGGGCAGGGATTTTTTCTCCATCTGGTCCCTACAGGATGGCTCCAGGTAACTTAGCCTGTTACCAAATTGAGTACCAAGTATCTTTCCCAGTTGTAAAAGGCAGCCAGGGCAATGGGCTTGCCACCTTCTGCCTCCTAGTGCAACGATGGATGAATGGCTGCACTCCACATGCAGTCAGGCCAGAAACCTGTTCACGAGTTGAGTGCCACAGACTTCACTTTTCTTTGTTAAGTAAATTATCGTATTAACTTTGTGATGATGACTCCTCCTATTCATTGTGACCCAAGACATCATCTATCCACTGCTCCTTACTAGCTACTTAGATCAAACTGCTGGTATTCCCCCTCGTGTTCTCATCACACCTTATGGCGATCGTTGGCAACGTTACTCTGCTAAACCATGTAGGTAATGACACTGGCCCTGATCTAGACTCTTGCCACTTTGACTGACATTACATCACAACATGTGATAGCACTTTTAGCATAATTTGGTATGTTGTGCTTCATCCACTGAATTGTATGCTGTGTCACACAAGGGGGGTACATGTACTCTGTTGTTCTGATGACCGATGTACTGTTGCTGTCAAACTTGTAGAGTAACATTTTGAAGCCATTTAACAGATTTCAATGTATATGCTATACCTTCAACAGTTTTTTTAACATAAAAGGGGACAAGCTTCTTTAAAGTACATTCGATTCTCTTCATTACAACAAATACCTTCTGAAATAAAGTTAAAAAACTGAGGTGCCCAGAAAGAGAAACCACCATTGCTGTACTTCCACCTGCAGGAAAAGAATCCTAATCCTAATTACTTCTGGAATCCCCCCCCCCCCCCCTCACCTCCCACATACAGTAAATTCCTCTGAGTAATGGATCACGAATGCTTGAGTAAATAAATGTGCAGCCAATGGGTTTACCCAAGATAGGTCATGTAAAAGTTGCTTTCCTTACCCAGAATTCTATAAAACAGGAAATTAAGTTACATTAAAAAGTGTATTATTTCTTTAACTTAGCCAAGTCTAAAATAATTCCGCATCTATGAAGCCAAGCATGAAATTTACACCAACACTGGCATAAAACATTACTGCTTGTCACATCCATTTCTAAAAGAAAGTCCTTTGAGTAGATTAATGATTGGAGAAGCAACAGTATGATATATGGGTGCCTGAGATACTGAGCACATTTTGAACACTTGTATGACTATGTAGAGTTAATACTTTAAACATGAACCTCTGCATGTGATGAACCACTGGCGATGACCTCACAACAAGAGCTGTCATATTTTGGGCCAATGGTGATGCACCCTCACCATGACTACCTTTAAACAAAGAACCAAAGGTAACATTTGTGCATACGCAGATAATGTTGTGCTACATGAGTTGCTTTCTGTAACAAACTTTAAATGGCTAAATCTCTCCTCTGTTGTTGTTGTGGTCTTGAGTCCTGAGACTGGTTTGATGCAGCTCTCCATGCTAATCTATCCTGTGCAAGCTCCTTCATCTCCCAGTACCTACTGCAACCTACATCCTTCTGAATCTGCTTAGTGTATTCATCTCTTGGTCTACCTCTACGATTTTTACCCTCCACACTGCCCTCCAATGCTAAATTTGTGATCCCTTGATGTCTCAGGACATGTCCTACCAACCGATCCCTTCTTCTAGTCAAGTTGTGCCACAAACTTCTCTTCTCCCCAATCCTATTCAATACCTCCTCATTAGTTACGTGATTTACCCACCTAATCTTCAACATTCTTCTGTAGCACCACATTACGAAAGCTTCTATTCTCTTCTTGTCCAAACTATTTATTGTCCATGTTTCACTTCCATACATGGCTACACTCCATACAAATACTTTAAGAAATGACTTCCTGACACTTAAATCTATACTCGATGTTAACAAATTTCTCTTCTTCAGAAACGCTTTCCTTGCCATTGCCAGTCTACATTTTATATCCTCTCTACTTCGACCAGCATCAGTTATTTTGCTCCCCAAATAGCAAAACTCCTTTACTACTTTAAGCGTCTCATTTCATAATCTAATTCCCTCAGCATCACCCGACTTAATTCGACTACATTCCATTATCCTTGTTTTGCTTTTGTTGATGTTCATCTTATATCCTCCTTTCAAGACACTGTCCATTCCATTCAACTGCTCTTCCAAGTCCTTTGCTGTCTCTGACAGAATTACAATGTCATCGGCGAACCTCAAAGTTTTTATTTCTTCTCCCTGGATTTTAATACCTACTACAAACTTTTCTTTTGTTTCCTTTACTGCTTGCTCAATATACAGATTGAATAACATCGGGTAGAGGCTACAACCCTGTTTCACTCCCTTCCCAACCACTGCTTCCCTTTCATGCCCCTCGACTCTTATAACTGCCATCTGGTTTCTGTACAAATTGTAAATAGCCTTTCGTTCCCTGTATTTTACCCCTGCCACCTTTAGAATTTGAAAGACAGTATTCCAGTCAACATTGTCAAAAGCTTTCTCTAAGTCTACAAATGCTAGAAATGTAGGTTTGCCTTTCCTTAATCTAGCTTCTAAGATAAGTTGTAAGGTCAGTATTGCCTAACGTGTTTCAACATTTCTCCTCTATCTCATATGATATTGCTGCAAGCTGTTGCACATACAGTAAGGCATAGGGGTTAGCCTCACTGGTTGGCATGCTGCAGGTCATCAGTACAAAAACAACCACCAGAAATTATTTATTATTATTTTTTTTTTTTATTTCTGGGGTGTTCTTGACATATATTATGTTTGTATAGCCTTGAATATTCAATGTTTGTATAATTATCAGGATTCTGGAATATTCAGTGTTTGCCTGGCTGTATGTTGGTGTCAGTAATAAATCTGCTTTCAGACATATGTATTGTACTTCACTGACAACACTGCCTCTGGATTAGGACTCAATCCTCGTATACGCATATATTTGTTTGGTGGAGGCACAAAGAAATTCAAAAGATCTACATCACTGTGGCTCCAGTTAGGCAACATAAAAGCCATTCCTACACAAGACAGGAAATGGTATACAAACAGTACATGGTTCCGAAGATGAATATATTCAGGACACAGATGTAGTCCAAAACAACAGTTCGTCAGCTGCATATTAGGCATCCATCAGTGTTTTCAAGAGATACTGGTCAGGAACCTGACCAATGGTTGAAAGGATTTGACCGAGTCACCAAATACAACAGGTGGAATTACATGATATGTTTGGCAAATGTACACTTTTACTTGGATGGCACAGCCCAGTAATGATTCAAAAACTATGAAGGTATTCTCCATAGCTGGGACAAATTCTACATCAACCTGAAGAAAATGTACAACCAGCAGCAAGTTTGCTTAGTGGAAGAATAACTGAAGGACAGGGACCTATGACATGTGGAATGTTTTGGCCTTATGCCATATCATAAATTTCAATATGACAGAAGCTGACAAAATCTCACACTTAATTAAAGGAGTCACAGAAGAAAGGTACCAAGCTGTTCTGGTGAAGGATGTTACAACAACAAAGGAACCCATCAAGTGGTGCCTGCAAATAGAGGAAATATGAAAGAAAAGAACTGAACAAAAGAGGTATGAAAGACCGCTGAATGTGGCCCTTACATCTGTTGTGGAAGACCACCATGGGCTCGTCTCTCTCATATTTCAGATAGTAAGGTAAGAGATACAGCAGTGTATGGCAGCCAGAAACATCAGATCAAGTACACAAGAGAGAGCAGCCATAAATGTCGACTCGTACATCAGGAGGTAACAAATACTGCCGAAGATTTGTATCAAAGAATGGACATGGCCAACTCTAACTTTTGTCGCAACCAACAAATGACACGTCAGCAGCCAACCAATACAGGTACAACCCACTCCTCTAACAAGTACAATGAACTGATGAAAAACTGACATTTAGAGGACAGAGAACAACACGCTGGCATGTTTTCACTGTGGTCACCCTCTGCATGTTGTATGCTACAGCAGTGAGAAGAAAAAGGTTCTATGATGATTATGCTGTGAGACATCACTCACTACAACAGACCCCTATGATGATTATGCTGTGAGACATCAACCACCACAACAGACCTGTTCACATTAGTTGACTGCAGATGATTATGGTCCCCAACATGCCGCTGCTGTTTTCCATCACTGTACAGAGGTACCAGCTGCTCGCCTTACCACCAAAATCAGGACATCTAAGTGAGGTGACCATCTATGGAAGTGTGGCTGCCATGGATGAAAATCCTACACGGACACCAGTCACCGAGGTGTCAGGAAATGTCAGTGATGTTTCATCAACGGCCAACCTATCTGAGCAATAGTCAATTCAGGGGCTTCTTATTCTGTAACACTGGATGCTTAATGTCATCAGCTAAAGAAGTCTATGTTCTGTGATACAAAAGTGAGTGTGCTGAAGGTCGCAAATGGAAAATATGTCCAGCTGAAAGGAGCATGTATCGCAAAAATAACTATCAACTACAGAATGTAACCTTTCGAACTCGTCATTTTAGCAGAAAGTAGTCGTTACGTTATTCTCAGATGGGACTTCTTGTAGGCATCACAAGCAGTCACCAACTGTGGAAGATCAGAGCACCAGACCAATGAAGCTTTTCCCGCAACCACACATAACAAAGACTGCTCTGAGCAATTGTTTGCTGTTGAAGATGATGTTATCACGCAGTCATCAATAACATCAGTTCCAGTTGTCAATCGAAATGGTCAGTTAACCTGTGAAACTTTTGTCGAATGCGAAAAGCTATTTAGGTTCACAAAATAAATGTACTTGCCAGTGGTGACCATAAGCATTGTAGGTGGTCAAGGAGAACTTTGAACCACTAATTGTCATGAGCAGCCACAACTCATCTCTCAATGCATGGGCATAGAGAGAGCTAAACCAGTCCACGAAGGGCAGCTTCGTGTCATCGATGAAGAATTATGCTCTGATACCCCTGCGGATAATGCAGGAGAGGTATCTACTATGAAATGGCCAATAGGATCTGGCCTGACTGAGGAAACACGGCCTTGACTGATAGCTGTTCTGTATTTATTTTTGGGTGCTTTCAAATAAGGTGTGGAGAAGAGACAGACCACAGATTCCATGGTAAAACACTGTATCAACACTGGGGATCATCCACCAATTGGCCATTACACATATAGGGTGTCAGTGACTGAGTGACGGGTAATTTGGGAGAAATTGGAGAAGAAGATGCAAGATCACTGAACCTTCAGAGCGTCCTTGTTCCACTACCATGGTCCTTGTGAAAAAGGACTGCACATGGTGTTCCTGCATTGACTACTGATAACTGAACAAACTCACAAATTGCGTATCCATTGCTGCGCCTTGATGACACCCTAGAATGCTTGAAAGGAGTAAAGCATTTCTCAACCAGGTACATGCTGACAGGCTACTGGCAAATCGAGGTTGATGAGACTGAGAGGTAGAAGACTGCTTCATACCCCATGATGCCCTCTATGAGTTTAAATTTATGCTGTTTGAACTGTGTAATGCTTCAGTCACTTTCAGATGTATGATGGACAGACAATCTGCTTCAACACCTTAAATGGATGACATGTTTTTGCCACATGAATGACATTGCCACTTTTCAAAGATTTTTGAGGAACATCTAAGCCACCTAACAATCACGTTGAAGTATGTTCAGACTCCAGGTCTCCACCTGAATCTGAAAAACTGCCTCTTTGTCACCCAAGAAATAAAAATCTTGGGGCATCTAGTTAATGGTGATGGATTCCATCCTGATCCAGACAAAATAAGAGCTGTTACACAGATCTTTTGACCCTTCGGCACTTTTGTGGTGTGAGACATTGTCTCAGAATGTGCACTTATTAACATGATTCATAAAGTACCAAGGCATGTACTTTGCCAGAACTACTGCTGGGAGAAGCCAAATTTTCTTGAAGGAGGTGCAAGAAAGATATTTCCTTGTGCTTAAGGAGGTGCTAACATCTTCTCCATTCTAGCATTGTGAGATAAGAATGTGGCGGCAGAAATTCACACCAACACAAGCAGTTTTGGAATAGGGGCAGGCCAAGATGAACAACTCTACAACCAAGACATGACGCCTTGCAGTTGTTTGAGCGATCAACAAGTTCTGGCTGTATTTATTTGACAAACCATTCACCATTGTGACAGATCACCAGTCTCTCAGCTGATTGATTAGGCTGAAGCATCCATCGTGTTATCTGGTAAGATCAGCACTGAGGCTTCAGGAGTACGTCAGAGTGGTACACAAGAGCAGGTGCAAAAACAAGGACACCAACTGCCATTCAAGGAATCCTATATTGGAACACAGAAATGTTGAAAAAATGTCAGTCACTGATGCTGAACAGAAGGAAGATCCAGCACTGCTGAAAACCACAGAAGCCTTGAAGGAGTAGGAACTGATGAAAGGAGAATTCCAATTAACTAACAAAGCATTGTATAAGAGGTACTATGATCCAGTAGAGCAGAAATTGTTGTTCTCTGTCTCAGCTCATCTATGGGCCACTATACTGAAGTATTTCTGTGATGCTCCAACATCTGGTCACCTGGAATTCGTGAAGATCCTAGACGGAATCAGACACAGATATTACAGCGGCTCACATGGTTTTCAAACAGATCGTATATACCTGACCAGGTATCTACCAATCCATTTGACACTATGTGACCGTCTGTAAGGAATACCAAGAATGGAAGCACACGCCTCAATTACCTCCAGGGCATCTGGAACCAATCCCACCTTCAGCTGCACCACTCCACTGAATAGGACTCAACCTCTTGGGGAGGTTCTCAAAATCAACAAATGGGAATCAATGAATATGCAGTGACTACCTAGCCAGTTATGCTGTCACTAAAGCTGTGCTCTGAAAATTGCAAAGTTCCATGTAGAAAACATCATTCTGAAGCATGGAGCATCCAGTATGATGATCTCTGAACACTGATTGTCGAAAAGTTTCCACTCGATATTAGTATCAGAAGTAATCTCACTTTGAGACACCACCCGCAGGATGACAACTGCTACCACCCACATACAAATGGTCTCACATTTCAACCAGACAATACATAGTATGACTAAGTGAAAAATTTCCTCACTGGGACTGAAGAACAAGATAGCTGGCTTGCATATGGATCTTGGACAACCATATGGATCTTGGACAACCAGGGGAAAGACCAAGGGTACCATAACGCCAAGCAACGGCATATGAGATACAGCCCAGGAGACTCGTTACGGATTTTTACACCTCTGCGGAAAGTGGGGCCGTGGGAAAAGGTACTAAATGGTATTTTAGTCCAAAATGTATCCTTCTTTCCTTGTTGGATACCACGTATGAAGTTGAGCATTACGACCCATGATCAAGATGACAAAAGCACAGAGACATCATCCATGTCCTCAATGTGAAACCCTACTAGAGTCCCGAACTGCAGATCAGGGATGGGAGGTTCCAGGAAACTGAAGACACATTCGACTATTGTGAAGCTTCAATGGGAGGGGCTATCATTGATGCTCATCGCAGTGAGTAGGATATTACAACATGTACAGAATGTGAGGATCAGCTAGTGATTCCATACAGAGGACCACTGACAAGATCTAGATACTGGGTGCTGTACTACATGCCAATGAGAATTTCTGAAACAGCAGGTTGCTGTTTCTCCAGAAGGAGCAATATCACAAGCTATGGTGTAAGCAGTGTGTTGTAGTGGTTAGTGTCACTGGTGGGCACGCTGCAAGTCACCGGTTCAAACACAAATACCAGCAATTATTTTTTATTTAACATTTATTGTTTCTGGAATGTTCTTGAAATATTTTGTTTCTAATGATTGTATATTCTGAAATACTTGATGTTTGCATAAACAGCGGTACTCCCTATCCAGGAGTTCAGTTCTGTTCTGCCTGTACATTGGTGTCAGTAATAAATGTGCTTTAAGTTCTACGTGTTGTACTTCGCTGACTACCTTGCCTTCAGATTAGGACTGATTGTAGTTTCGACCTGATAATACATTTCCGAAACTTATCACAAAGAAAGAAGGAAAGTCTGCAAAAAACAGTAAAAGTTCAGCACATTCCATTAACACAAAGCCATTATCTAAGTACAATCTTAAACTTGAAATTGTGATCCTCACTCAAAGATCTTGAATATATGAAACAAAAGGAATGATTTAAAAGGAAATGCAGATTTCTAGCTCAAAAATACACCAATTTTGCCTGTTCATTTCTCCAGTCAGCACTCAGCTGTAGCTGAGTCACTGCAAGACTGAGGGGCGGCAGTAACTGAGCAAAGCCATCACGAATGAGTGCTGAACTGGGCCACCTCTTGGATTTGGTTGCAAAAATGTCACACTTAAAACAGTACCCACATGGCACAAGCATAATGTTCAATGCAGTTTCACAGGACACTACAAACTTGATATCTAAAACAACTATTGGCAATATAAGTATGATAATACACTCAGAAAGTCCTATTCATGTAGTTGTGTATGAGGATACAAGCCTCCCCCCCCCCCCTCTCTCTCTCTCTCTCTCTCTCTCTCTCTCTCTCTCTCTCTCTCTCTTTCGTTTGAGCCTACTTAGGACCTTGGGGCTCATTTTGGCTCTTTTACATGGATCTTCTGTTTCTTCTTAGCCCAGAAAGCTTTCATTTTCTGGCTGCGAGCAAGCTTCCTTTCCTTTGTCCACTTTGGTCTGTTAGCTTTTATAAGAGACACTGGGAATATCCCTTGAAGAGTGATGATCTGGAATTTGGACCTCTATGGTTTCTAGGGGATTTCAAGTTTCTCTAGGTCTGATTTCATTGGGGTGATCCATTTGTTCTTGGAGGCTGTCCTTCTACCTGTTGTGGTGAAGATCCTGTTGGTGAGACTGCTAGGGTTCATTTGGATAAAGTGTCCACAGAAAGCTGGTCACCTTTTCCTCACAGAAGTGATTATTTTTTCTTGGATATGATAAAGCTCACTGTTGTGTTTGATCCTGTAGGTACCATCCACTTCTCTTATTGGCCCTAGTACTCTCTTTGGATTTTTCACTCCGTAAGCTCTAGTTTCCTCAGTGGACCCTTCTTGTTCATTAAGAGGTATTCAGAGTAGTATAATATGGAGTGCCTTACTAGTGAGTGGTAATATTTGAGTTTAAGGTTATTGGAGAGGTACTTGGAGATGTAAATGCTGTTGCAGGTGTGGTAGACTCTCTCCATACGGAAACATCTGGTATCTACTGGCAAATTCTCACTCATTTGCTGAAATCCTTTCTCCTAAATACGTGACTGCAGGTACTTTACAAATGGTGGTGCCTTCTAATGGCACTGCAGATGGGGCTCCCTTTATATTAGTCATGAACTGTTTTTTGTATACTGATCCTCAAACTGGTCTTAGCTGCTATGCTGTAGAGGCTCTGTAGTTGGTGAGTAGCCTCCTCCATCTTGTTGGCTAACATGATAGGCTCATCTGAAAAGGCTAGGCAGGGTACATTGAGGTTATCTTTCCTGTATTCTGTCTTCATTCCACTTCCCAATGGTTGTGTGCAAGTCCACTCACTAACAATCTTCTCTGGTATGCAATTGAAAAGTATGCAGGAGAGGCCATCTCTTCGTCTAACTCCCATTTGAATGGTGGAACTCTCAGAAAGTTCACCTCTAAATTTGACTTTGGAGGCAGTGTTCCTGAACTACATCTATATCTGCATACATACTCCGCAAGTCCATACAGTGGTCTTCTCATCTAGCCCAGTTCTCACTCACAGGGTGATCGGTGTGTGTGTGTGTGTGTGTGTGTGTGTGTGTGTGTGTGTATTGAATGATATGACTTTTGAAAGTCCACTACGATGACTAACCAGGGATGTCCACTGCAATTCTTGTATGTAAGGATGGACATTAGGTTTTGTATATGTTGTGTGTATGATCTACTAGCCTACTAGCTTGAAAGCCAGTCTGATACTCACCAAGTTGGGAGTTAAGTTGTTTGGTGACTAGTTAGCAGGACTCTACAAAAACCTTGTATGTAACAGATATAAGACATATGCTTCTGTAATTGTCATGGTGAGTCTTATTACCCTTCTTGTAAAGAGGATGAATCACAGTTGAGGTCCATCCTTTTGGTAAAGTCTCTATTACCTATATGTCCTGTATTATCTGGTGGATGCTCTGTACAAATTGTTCACCTGTATGTTTCCACATCTCTGATACTATGCCATCTTCACCTGAGGCATTTTTCTTGATTCTCTTGATAATCTCCTCTATTTCTTCCCCAGTTGGTGGTATGGAGTCTGGATTCGTAGACTGGGGCACATGGAAGTTGAGTCTCCTTTTAGGTTCCTCTGTTAAATGAAGCTTCTCATCAGGTCCAGGAAGCTGAAGAGTGGGACTGTGTATGGCATGCTCTGCTTCTTGAGTTCCCTATACAGGTCTCTTGAATTCTTCTTCCTGAAGTCTTCTGCTGTCTGTTGTCTCAGTGACCAGATGCAGTTTCTCTTGGTATTGCAGAAAATGTCCACAGTTATTTTTCTTTATGTTAAAAATGCCTGGCAGTTGTGCTCATCTCTACACTGGTTCCACTCGATCCATGTCTGCACATTTCATCTGTGGCCTATTCACACTCTATGGTCCACCAAGGATGGTTAACTTTGTTGGATGAGGCAGGGATAGCATCTTTTGTGACACCCAGCAGAGCTTTTTGTAGGCTGGGCCACCCTTGTTTTTGTAGATTTTTTTTCTTTGGGTGATCTGGAAGGTGCAGTCCTCATTGTACAGTCATAGAATGTTGAACTTTGGTATCTCAGAGCTCTTTGTAATGTTGAGTGATCTCTTTCAGAATTGTACAGTGGTCTGTACAAGGGAGAAGTAATGGGCAGAGTGTAGATTTGCTCCTCTACATTGTACAATCATACTTTTCAAGATCAAATAATACTTGTAATAGATGTTTCCTGATTCCTGAGTGTAGTATCACTGCCACAGATACTACTACAACGCGGCGCCAACGCAAGGTTGGCAGCCCATCGTTTGCTGAGTACAGCGCACTATAGCGGGCTGTACAGCTCGACGGAACTGGAGTGTGCCTCATTCACTTCTTAGCTAGATTTCAACCTAGGCAGACGCACTTTCACAATCGGCCTCAGCCAGTTCTGTTTGCATTGATTCCATGAGGAGGGCCCATCAGGCTTAGTCCCTGAGAATATGTTGTATTAGTTATAGCCGTAGCTGCAGTCCTACAAAATACTGAAGATAAGTAATTTTCATTATACTATGTGTTTCTTGAATAATAATCCTTCTCTCTAACAGTGTGCCATACCACATATTATTGCAACCTGGACTCCTTCAGCTCCTATCAACTCGGCCTCCCACTTATTTGCATTTAGTAACGAGCTGAAAACACCCACGTGTTTTGTGCCTCTAAACATTGAGACACAATAAATAAAATGGCGCCGAGTCTGGTCCCTTATTTCCGAGTTCACTAAACTAGCTGAGATTCTGGTTCTTTGCTTCCATGTTTGTCCACTTAGTTTCGCCTAGGTTGGCGACGTGCTTTCGCCCTGCGGACACTTCCTTGCTCACTTTTCTGGTTTGCCCTCATCTGCGGTACGGTAGTTGCTACCCACTTCATGAATTTGCTTGCTTCCTGATTGTTGCACCATGGCTTTGCAAAGAGAACAACCTTTGCTGCCCGAGCTTTTACAATTTCTGATGCAGCAGATGATGCAGTTGCTCGCAGCGATGCAAGGACTAGTGGCCATGCAGACTACAGTGGCGCAAGCAAACACGACGCCGCCGCTGGCACCCCCAGCGCCTCCACCACCAGCACCAGCACCGCCTTTCCGATGCTTCAACCCTGACACGGAACGTTGGGACGAGTACCAGGTGCAGCTTGAAGCACACTATGTGGCCTACAAAATTGCAGGTAATGCGCGGCTGCCTTTCCTTATTTCCCACGCTGGTGTGGAACTATACTGCATGTTAGTGAAACTCTTCCCCACCTCCCACCCAGAAGAACAGTCGTATGACGACGTGCTCCGCAAGTTGGACACACATTACAAGGACAGTGTCAATGTCGTACTGCGTGTTGTAAGTTGTTTCACCTGCGACATGCACCTGGTCAGACTAACCACTTGTGGATTGCAGACTTGCAAGGGCTTACGTCCGACTGTGACTTTCAGTGTGCCTGCGAACTGTCCTATGCAGATGTAATGGTCAGAGACACTATCGTGCAAAATGTGACGGATCATCATCTCTGGGAACAGATCCTCAAATTTAAGAACCCTACTTTGCAAGAAGTGTTAGATTTGCTGGATCGCCAGAACACGTTGGACAGGGTAAATTCCACATTCGATGCAACGCCAGGCGTGTGTGCATTTAGTGCTTCCCACAACAGGACCCTGCACTCCGCTTTGCCACGGCCAGCTCCGCCGCTCTGCAAGCAGGCGCGTAAACAATTTGCTAACCATGCTTCCGCGCCTAGCCTCAAATCTTGCCCTGAGTGTTTTAGTGCTCATCCCCAGGACAAGTGCCCTTCCCGTCGGGCTCAGTGTTTTCTCTGTAACAAAACAGGTCGTGTTCAAGCCGTGTGTTCTAAACGGAACTCTCACCCCATACACGTGTCAGGTTCCCGTAATTCGCAGCGGCATCGTCACAATGGCTCTCGCCGTGAAACTGACTTTGAGCAACCTATGGATGTTAATGCAATTTTTGAATGGGCTTCTATGCCACGTGCGTCTCCCACAAGTCAGGTGCCTAGCCGCACTTCCTCAGACACTCTCAATCGCATTGAGCGCAGTGCACGCAAACTGTTTGTGACTCTCTGCATTGCTGGACGTGTTGTGCGTTTGCAGTTACATAATGGTGCTTCAGTTCTTTATTGAATCACAAGACATATGCATTGCTTGGCTCACCATCGCTCCGCCGCTCGCTTTCCAAGCTGACTGCTTTCACAGGACAAGAAATTTCAGTGCTTGGTGTGTGTAGTGTACAGGCCATGTACGGTGCCACAACCAGAACAGTGACTTTCCACGTCGTTCAATTGTGTGATGGTACAAACATTTTCGGACTGGATGCATTTGAACTTTTTGGTCTCTCGGTGCAAAACAATGTCCTGTCCATCTCAGCTAGTGACCATAATGACAGTGTTGACTCCCTTTGTGTGTCGTTTAGTGAACTTTTCTCCGATGGCTTGGGCTGCACTTCTAATTTCGCTGCGCATGTTGTAGTTAGAGACAATGCTATACCTGTGTACCGGCGCGCTCGCCCGGTCCCGCATGCGCAACACGACGCACTAGCTGCAGAACTCATGCATTTGAAAGATGTTGGGGTCCTAGAACCCGTGTCTGTCTCACCATGGGCGTCACCAATAGTGTGTGTTAAGAAACCTAATGGTCGACTCCGCATTTGTGCAGATTTTAAGTCCACAGTGAGTCCCCAGACTGTTGCTGCTACTTTTCCTTTGCCGCGCCCTGAGGGCATATTTGATAAGTTGGATGCAGGAAAGTATTTTTCTATGATTGATTTGAGAGACGTGTACTTCCAGATTCTGCTCGACGACTCGTCACAGCGTTATTTTGTCATAAACACTCACTTGGGACTGTTCAAGTTTCGCCGACTTCCTTTCAGTTGTGCTTCGGCGCCAGCTATTTTTCTGTCACATTTGCAGCAATTGTGTACTACGGTTTCAGGAGGCTCTAATTATCTAGATGATATTGTAGTGTCAGGTCGCACCCCTGAAGAACATTTGCAGAACTTGAAAACTTTGTTTAGTGTCCTTTCACATGCTGGTCTCAAATGTAACAAGAGCAAGTGCAAGTTTTTTCGGACTGAGATAGAATACTTAGGCCACCCCTCCCCGTTGCATCTCCATGCGATCAGAGACTTGCCGGCACCTACAAACTTGAAGTAACTCCAATCTGTGTTGGGAAAAATTACTTACTATATTCGCTTCATTCTTAACGCCACTCAGATAGCAGCGCCTTTGCATCACCTTCGGCATTATGAATGTGCCTTTTGTGTGGTCTCCGGAATGTGACGCTGCTTTCCGCTAGCTCAAATCTGCGTTGCTTGGTGATCAATGTTTGGTTCCTTTTGATCCCTTCTGGCCTGTGGTTTTGGTTGTCAATGCATCTTCGCACGACATCGGCATGGTTCTCTCGCACCATGTACATTCGGTCAATCGCCCGATCACATTTGCCTCCAAATTGCTCAATTCGGCACAACAAAACTACTCTCAGATAGAAAAGGAAGCTCTAGCTATTGTCTATGGAGTCGCCAAGTTCCACAATTTTTTGTACGGTTGGAAGTTCTATCTGGTTACCAACCACAAGCCTTTGACGTCGTCGTTCCACCCGTCCAAGACCGTTCCAACCCATACGGTGTAGAAATTGCAACGTTGGGCAGTGTTTCTGTCAGACTTCAATTATGAAATTTTGTACCGGCCTACGGCTCAACATGGCAATGCCGACATGTTGCCTCATCTTCCTATTGGTCCGGACCACGCCTTTGACTCCTCCGAAGTGTTGTGCCTCTACATTGAGTCGCAAGGCGCAGAGTTTGCCAATGGTTTTCCGGTCGACTTCCATCGTATTGCTTCCGCAAGGGCTGCCGACGCTTCTCTACGCCTAGTTTTGCAGTACATCCGTACGTGATGGCCGCCGTCTGCTTCACAAATTCCTGACCCCCTGGTTCGGCGTTATTTTACACAACGCCATAGTTTGTCAGTTCACCACGGTGTTATATTACTGCGAACGGAAAATGACCAATCCCATGTCGTGGTACCTCATTCTTTGCGGTTGGAAATTCTCCACCTTCCCCATGTTGATCACTGGGGTATTGTGCGGATGAAACAGCTCACTCGACACCATTGCACCTGGATTGGTATTGATTGGGACAGTGAAGATTTGCTCGCTATTTGTCAGGCGGAGCATCAATCTGCTCCCTGCCAACAGTTCTTTGCGTGGCCGACTGCTAATGCGCCTTGGCAGCGTCTCCATGTTGATTTCGCGGGTCCGTTCAGGGACGCCCGCTGGTTGATTGTTATCGATGCTTACAGCAACTTCCCCTTTGTTGTCCAATGGTTTCCACTACCTCGATGAGTACCATACGGATGTTGATGTCGATTTTCTGTCTAGAGGGTCTGCCGGAAGTGCTTGTCTCCAAAAATGGCCCCCAGTTTGTCTCCAAGGAATTTGAAACATTTTGTGCTGCCAATGGCATTCACAGATTATATATCACAGAAGAACTTCAGATTCACAATGAAGTCACTGGAACATCTGATTAGTTTTGTATTTAGCAAGACGGATAGCAAAAGAAATAAAGAGAAGAGTAAAAATAGTATGAAGTGCTTCTGGTAAAATATACAGGGCTTTCAAAACTAAGCTTCCAATTTTCTAAAAATTAAAGATTATGGTCAGTGTGTGTAATCAGTTTTGAATTACAACAATAAGGAACAGACTTTTAATGAGAAAAACCATTCCAAATCTGAGGGTTTCTCAGCAAGCAATGAGGTATGTTAGGAATAATTAGACGAGACAAGACAAGAAAACAAAAAACAAAATGAATGGCTCAGGGAACAGACTGTACTGAAAAATGTAGTTATGAGTGCAACGAAAATGAGGTTTGAGGTGAGTGGGTCATGTAGCCAAGTGAAGTGATAGTAGATGGACCAAGGAAGTACAGAGTTGAATTCCAAGAGCTAATAACACACTGAAATGACAGCCTAATGGAAGATGGGTAGATGACCTTAGAAATGCATGAGCAACATGGACGCATACAGCTAAAAATTATAATCCATCGAAAACTGCAGAGGAAGTTTTTATCCGGGAGTGGGCATGTTGGGAACAACTAGGGGAGACAATAAAAATTATTTTACATAAATTCAGTATCTCTGTAATTGTGTAAGGATCAGTAGTGAGTGAAAGAGGCAAGGAATGGCAGCTATCATTAATGAAGAAAACTACTGGAGGTTGTCCTATCTGAAGAGATTACATTAACTTAGGACATGGGCACTCGAATGTTTAAAATAAACAAAAAATTAAAAAAAAAACATTTGGATAACATGCCTTGAGGCTCTAAACATTTCTGAAACTACATCTTATTTAAAAGGCACATATCAGCGTTATAAATCATTATGGTAATCTTACCGCTAGCTCATTATCAATCAAGTGATAAACCACAATGAAGGTTCACAGCATTTGTGTACACACATTTTGACAGTATCATTCTACAAAACTAAGACTTACAACCAGATCATTCATATTTTACATGACATTCAAACTGGGCATGCCATACAGCATCATATGACATACTATTTCATTACCAGTACCATACTAAATGTACAGTCAATATTTTGATGATGCGTGTGTCTTTCAAGATTATATTACGAGTGCACAATGCCAAAACTCAAAAACGCATTCCTCCAACAGACAGGGATCCACTAAATGGAATGGTCTGCAGTATCTGATGGCATGAACCCAAACTAATCATGCTTGGGAGCAGCTGAAACTTGCAGTGCATTATTGCAGGAACTGACCTCACATAATAGATATCCTCGGGGCATTCACTACCAAATAGTGAAACAGGCTCATGCGTCATTGCCTCACCCACTCTCTGGTAAGCATACCAGGAAGAGCCCAAGAATGTGATACCATATAGGAGGAGCAACATGGTATTGAATGTTACCCAGTAGTGATTTGGATTTTACAAATGGCAAAAATGTGCACCTTTGGACAAACTGCCTTATTTTAGTTACAGTTTTATTTTTCTCTGGCAGTTACTTTTTAATTTAGTTTCTTAAGGCCTGTGGCTCTGCTATCTGCTCCCTACAAACCTAAAGCTGAACACATTCACTGATATGCTACTGGCAAAAAAGTGTTTTTTAGATGATAGTGGCGAAAAAGTGTTTTTTAGCAGTTTATATAGTAACAACAGATTTATAGTGGGTGTGATCCACAAGTTAAAACATGGATTACACCAGGAATGCTGTTCATATTATATTCTCTGGTCAAATCTACCACCCATCTGAGTGACAATTACACACACCATGAACAAGCATATCGTCAGGCCACAGCACAAAGTAGCATTCAGCGAAATGCCAGGCAACAACATATGAGAATGCTAAATCCAGTGTCACTATAAGCTACAGAGCACAATCACTAATATGAAAGCAGGACTAATGCTGTTGTGTGTTCAAAGGACAAGAAAGGTCTCTTGGATTGATAAGAAGTGGTACATGTTAGCACACACTGATGGCAAGTCATCAAATGACCATGAAACAGTTGATCCCTTGTGATGTTAGGTAGATGGCAAGTCATCAAAATGAATATGGGGTAATTGATCCTTTGTGCTGGTGGATATAGTTCAGACCAATGGTCATACTGCCATATAAGGTATATTTAAATGGAACAAAACAGAAGCCAGGTATTTACACCATCACCCCACACAGGGACCTCACTGTGTCCAGAGCATTCTTCAGAAGAAAAAACTTCTTTAATTATCTCTAGAAAATTAAGACTGTTGGCTGGAATGAGTTTCTTATCGACAAACAAAAAGCCAGAACAATCTGAAGTACCCCCAAAAACGCATACTGATATGCTCATAATCACATTTGTATAATTTATTATTGACTATAACACTTGTGATGAAGTTCATATAATCAAATAAGTGAGTGAATGTTTGGAAAAAAATTATAGTCTGATTTTATTTTACCAATCTAGTAAGGATCTACAGAAAGAATACATTTAAAATTTATACTATTAGTTGAAGTACTTCAGGTTTTTTTTCTTGTCATATATTCAAGCACCAATATGTACTGCGAATTTCTCATTAAAGTATTTCCTAAGTCAATAAAAATCATACCCATTTAGTGTCTGAACATACCCATATATCTGTGCGCTCATCCACCATACAATAGCTCTCAACATTGAAAAGTTCTGGTGCCCGATACGGCATGGAGCACATTTCCCCGGCAGTGTCCTGAAGTTTCTGGGCTTCTGAACTTCCACATATTTTAATTCGGGCTGTGCTCATGGAACCTGGAACACAATCACAAATAACTTAATTACATAAACATATGCACAGTTATTGCGACTGACACAAACGGTAATATTATCTCAGAATCATACATCAACTTCCCAGAGGAGTGTGTTCAGAAATGCTGCTTCCTTAGAAATTAAAAAGATGTCTTACACTAAAATTTCAACTAAAATGCTCTCCCTCACTAAGACATAAGAGAATGACTAACGGGCAGTCCAAAGTTCCACTCTGTCACCAGCTGTTGCTAACTTTTTCAAACTCTACAAATGCTCTCCTGCATACTTTGCTGGACTAACAATCTGAGGAGGAAAAGAATGACTGAGGCTGACAGGTTCTATAATGAAAAATCTGCCCTATAGTAGAGCATGCACTGAAATGAAACTATCTCACAGAGCACATATTTCCAAGGTTCAGATGTCAATTCCTATCTTAAGTCTGATGCACTGTTTGCGTACATCAGAAACTATTAATAACAGTACTGCTATTTTGCATACACAGAAAAGTAAAGAGATAAACATGCATGTCGAATTTCTGGACACCACACAATTAAATTACTGCTCTCAACACAACTCTGCTAATAGTAACAAGAAAACTTTTATTACCTTATCAATGGAAGAAACAAACCAATAAAATAAGTGAACATACCGAGCTAGAACTGAGACATCAAGGGATCACCAATTTAGTATTGGGGGAGGGAGGGGGGGGGGGGGCAGCGTGGAGGGTAAAAATCGTTGAGGGAGACCAAGAGATGAATACACTAAGCAGATTCAGAAGGATGTAGGCTGCAGTGCGTACTGGGAGATGAAGCAGCTTGCACAAGATAGAGTAGCATGGAGAGCTGCATCAAACGAGTCTCAGGACTGAAGACCACAACAAAAACAACCGAGTTCTTCAAGCAAAAAAAAGAGAATTACATGTTATTACTGCAAAAACTTTATAGCCACACTAATTAAAAGACCTATAGCCATGAGCCAGACATTGGATGTATTATGGGTTGACCTTCTGTGTTCCAAGTAAACAAAGAGCAGAAGATTAGGGTGTAATATGCTGACAACAATGAGGTCATTAGAGATGGAGCTCCAGCAAGGGTTGGGGAAGGACAAGAAAGGAAACTCGCTATTTTCAAAGAAACCATTCTGGCATTAGGAAATCCACAGGAAAGCTACACAGGACTTTAATTGCCTTTCTCCTGACTGCAAATACGGTGTCTCACCAGTGTGCTACTTCAGTCAGTTTTTCTAAGTAGGTAGGCATTGGTTCTCACTGGTACCAATTTTAAACTCTTAATTGTTTACAAAGTGTAGCAGCACAGCAAAGCATCAAAACTAACTGCAGACTGATGAAACACTATAACGTGCAATCAATATGACATCACAAATCAACTGACTCGCATGATTTTTTAGGCTTCTTTCATAAATATTACAGCAAAAGGCAATTTTAAAAAAAAAACATTGACATTAACTTGAGAATGTATTTCCTTTGAAATGTTTCACATATTTCCTGCCATGTCAGATTTGTATGGAATCTCAAGCTTTCGATGATTTCCTCTGTTGCCATTGTCAGGCTGTGCTTTATTCAGTTGGGCAAATTACATCATGGAGATATAACAGTCACAGAACTTCCATATGCCACCAGAGGTTATGTTGATATATCTATGATGGTTTTGTTAGATGGTGGATAACTCAGTTTGTTTCTCTGTTGCCTTTCAGTATCAAGTGTCCATTTCCGTGCACCCCTAAGGTTACAGCCAATGTCCTAGTTAAAGCTGCTGCTGCACAGTCTGACCACAATGGTTTTTTTGATGACAGAATCCCAGCAGGTAGATGCATGGTATATTTCTTCAAACGTAATCCTATGTATTATATCCTAGCCAGTAATGCCACCCGAGCCCGCTGCCAAAAGGTTGGCAGCATCAAAGTCCGGACGCCGTCCGCATAAGCAGCGCCAGCGAGACAGGAAATCGCCGCAAGTCTGCGCGCGCCACCGCTGGCTTCTGGCTTCTTAAGCGCTGGAGTCGCGAGCGCTAGGACAGTTCTGTACTCAAAACATTGCAGATTCTCGTATTCGTGCTGCTATCTTAAAGTTGCCTGACCCGTCATTAGAGACTGTGATGAACATCATTGAAGCCCAAGATACTTTTGACTATGCTGAGTGTGAGTTAGACCAGCCATGTATTTCTCAAATTGCCTGTGCTAAGCAAGTTATGTCACGCCCGCGGCCCCACCGGCAGAGTCAGACTGTAAACACTAGCCGGCCGCGTCATGTTAAACACATTCGTCAGCCGCGTGTGCAAAATGATAGAGTTAAGTCTTGCCCTAAGTGTGTTCTTGCTCATCCTCGTGAACGTTGCCCGTTAAGAAATGCGGTTTGTCACTTTTGTCAAAGGAAAGGACACATCCAGACTGTTTGTTTGCGTAAACGCAAGAACAATTCTAGTGCTGCCCAGCCCATGGATATTCATGTTCTTCAAAGCCAGCCCGCCCAGAAGGTCGCGTTTAAAGACTCTTCCACGGTTCGTGTGGGTAATAAACTTGTTCGCAACAAGCCACCCACCCAGCCCTCTGCTATGCGACCCAAGCGTAATTCAAACGCTGTAAAACGTAATGTACAGACTGCAAGTGAAGCGGGAGTTGTTGTTCCACCCGCCCAACCCACGAGTTGTCGTAAGCAGCGAACACGCGCTAAACGCGCTGATTTTGTGTCTTCCGCCTCCACTGCACCGATCCAGAGACAGTGTAATAAACTATTTGTGAAGCTACGCATCCAGGATAAGACCTTCAATTTTCAATTAGACACTGGTGCGTCTGTGACTCTCATAAATAGTGCTACGTATGCGGCTATCGGCCGCCCTAAACTTTCAGCGGCAAAACATTCTTTGGCTACTTATAGTGGAGAACAAATTCCTGTGTTAGGTGTATGTAGCGTGCCAGCCACATTCCGTGGCAATACAAAAACAGTTTCATTCACAGTGCTCCGCGCTACAGACAGTGTCAACATTTTCGGATTAGACTATTTTGACTTGTTTGGCCTGTCTATCCACGACAATGTGTTGCAAATTAATTCTGTTGTTGTTCCTCAAGACAGCATAACCGAGTTGTGTAAACGAAACAGTGACATATTTAAAGACGAACTAGGTTGTGCTGCGAACTTTGCCGCTCATATTACGTTAAAAGATAATGCTCAGCCTCGATTTTGTCGTGCTCGTCCAGTGCCTCACGCCCTCCGGGCACCTGTAGAAGATGAACTTCATCGTTGGCAAAACAACGGTGTTATTCAAGCCGTTTCAGCGAGCCAGTGGGCTTCTCCCTTAGTTATTATAAAGAAACCGTCTGGCAAGTTACGTTTGTGTGCTGATTTTAAGTCGACAGTTAATCCTCAGACTGTCATTGATTCTTTTCCTTTGCCTAGACCGGACGAGCTGATGGATAAGTTAGGGGAAGCTCGTTTCTTTTCCAAAATTGATCTCCGTGAAGCATATTTGCAATTGCCCCTCGACGAGCAATCACAACAGTATTTTGTCATAAACACGTCGTTGGGGTTGTTCCGTTTTCTGCTTTTGCCTTTTGGTTGTGCGTCAGCTCCAGCTGTTTTTCAGCGTTTTTTGTCACAACTTCTGGCTAATGTGCCATCGTGTTGCAACTATTTAGACGATATTGTTGTGTCCGGTCGGATGCCTGCTGAACATTTCCGTAATTTGGAGTGTTTGTTTAAAGTGTTGTCTCAGGCAGGCCTGCGTTGCAACATCGATAAATGTTCATTTTTCCTTACGGAGCTGGAGTATCTGGGACATGTTATTAATGCTCAAGGCATTCATCCCTCCCAGTCACATTTAGCAGCTATTCGTGATTTGCCCGCCCCTCGCAATCTGCATGAATTGCAAGCAGTTCTTGACAAATTGACATATTATATTAGGTTTATACCTAATGCATCACAGATTGCTGCACCGTTGCATCGTCTCCGCCGTAAGAATGTTCCGTTTGTGTGGTCAGCTGATTGCCAATCAGCCTTTCAGCAGCTTAAAGAGGCTTTATTGAATGATCGTTGTCTGGTCCATTACGACCCTAACAAGCCTCTGGTGTTAGCTTGTGATGCCTCTTCTTTCGGCCTCGGTGCTGTGTTGTCTCACCGAGTCGGTAACACCGAACGTCCTACTGCGTTCGCATCTAAATTGCTCAACAAAGCTCAGTGTAATTATAGCCAATTGGACAAGGAAGCGTTGGCTATTGTGTTCGGTGTCACAAAATTCCATCACTACCTCTATGGTAGACCATTCTATTTAGTAACAGATCACAAGCCCCTGACGTCACTGTTTCATCCGTCTAAACCAGTTCCTCAGCGGACAGCTCAGAGACTACAACGTTGGGCTCTTTTGTTATCACAATACCAGTATGAGGTACTGTATCGCCCTACAGCTCAGCATGCAAACGCAGACGCGCTTTCTAGGTTGCCGATTGCTGCGGATGATGTCTTCGATTCCTCTGACGACTCTTGCCATCAGATTGACGCCAATGAGCATCAATCCCTCCGGGATTTTCCGATTGATTATCGTCAGGTGGCACGTGAGACAGCTACGGATCCTCATCTGAGTTTACTATTACGTTTTGTTCAACGTGGTTGGCCGTCCAAGGCAAAGGACATATCGGATCCTGTGGTTCGTCGCTATTATCTGCAACGTCATCTGTTGTCTGTTTCGCACGGAGTTTTGCTGTTACGCACCGAGAATGACCAGCTTCGTGTAGTGGTTCCCCAAGTGCTCCAATCCAAGGTCCTCGACTTGTTACATCAAGGTCATTGGGGAGTGGTCCGCACCAAGCAGCTTGCCCGCCGTCATTGTACATGGATCGGCATTGATAAGCAGATTACGCAGATGTCTACAGATTGTTCGACGTGTGCCGAACACCAAGCTGCTCCGCCTCAACGCTATTTTGAGTGGGCACGCCCTGCCGGTCCCTGGCAGCGAGTACATATTGATTTCGCTGGTCCATATTGGAATTCTCGTTGGCTTATCGTGATAGATGCATTTAGTAATTTTCCGTTTGTTGTGCCCATGCAGTCTACAACGTCTGCACAAACTATACAGGCGTTGATTTCAATTTTTTGTATTGAGGGTCTTCCAGAAGTTTTAGTGTCTGACAATGGTCCACAATTTACCTCTGCTGAATTTGAAAGTTTTTGTTCTGCCAATGGCATTTGCCATGTTCTTACTCCGCCATTCCACCCTCAATCGAATGGTGCAGCGGAACGTTTTGTACGCACATTCAAGGATCATATGGACCGCCTTCGTGCTACGCACTCTCGTCAGCAGGCCCTCATCACGTTCCTGTCGTCGTACCGGACCACGCCACGCGACGGCCCTTCGCCTGCGGAGCTTCTCCACGGCCGTCGTCATCGCATCCTACTACGGTTCCCCCGGATCGACCCGCCGCTTCTGAGCATCGCACGCGTTTTCAGCGCAACGACGCCGTTTTTTTCAGAGTTTATCACGGTCGCCGTCGTTGGGAACGTGGTACCGTGATAAGTGTCCAGGGTCACGGTTTTTATACTGTTCAAGGTGCTACTGGGGTGCATAGGAGGCATCAGAACCAGTTGCGCCGCGCTGGCCGCCCGGATTCTGCCGCTCGTTCTTTGTCCACAGATTTGGTCCGCGGCGGGTTCCAGCCGCGCCTTCCGACTTCGCTTCCGCCCCCAGGGCAGCAGCAGCAGCCGTCGCCGCTACCACGCCGACAGCCCGTCCCGTTGATGCCTCCCGCGCAGCTTCATCCGGGAGCGCCCCAGGTGGTCGCTCCGGCGCCTGCGGTCCCTCTTCAGTCGCCACCGCCTTCGGAGCTGATGGACGTTGACCCCTCAGCCGGGCCGCCTTCCCAAGCGGTGGCTGTGCAGCCTGTCCTGCAGCCGCTTTCCTTGGGCAC
This sequence comes from Schistocerca piceifrons, assembly GCF_021461385.2. Lineage (NCBI taxonomy): Eukaryota > Metazoa > Arthropoda > Insecta > Orthoptera > Acrididae > Schistocerca > Schistocerca piceifrons. The sequence continues at coordinate 294,067,255 of NC_060149.1, read as the reverse complement.
ACCCAAGGAGTCTGACACCGCAGCGCCTTGTCCGGCGCCCACTCAGCAGCCGTGGACGCAGTGTCAGGAGACGCTGCCTCTCTTCGTGGGTCCCGACGCCCCGTCGCGTCCAGTACCAGAAGCTGCGCCCGTGGTCACAGGCGTGCACCCTGACCTCGGTTTTCAGTCGGTGTTTCCCAAGGCCCCGCGCAGCCAATGCTGGGGTGCGGACCGGGGACTGCCACCGACAACAGTCTCCGCCCCGGTCTCTTCTGCTACGCCTGCGGCCAGACCCCTCCCCCGCCGTCGACGCTCGCCACGTCATTATTCGACGACGGTGCGGCAATTTGGGGGGGAGGAGTGTTATATCCTAGCCAGTAATGCCACCCGAGCCCGCTGCCAAAAGGTTGGCAGCATCAAAGTCCGGACGCCGTCCGCATAAGCAGCGCCAGCGAGACAGGAAATCGCCGCAAGTCTACGCGCGCCACCGCTGGCTTCTGGCTTCTTAAGCGCTGGAGTCGCGAGCGCTAGGACAGTTCTGTATTCGCCGCTCAGTTGTATACTTGCCACCGAATTGTGTACTTGCTAGTCAGTTGTGTGTTCATCGCAGCAGAGTTGTTGTTTGTCGTCAGCCGACGCTGACCTAGCCGCTCCGACTCGAACTAGACAGATCTCTCTAGACACGGAGTTCACTATTGTGTTTCTGTATCTTCATCAATAAAGATAAGTACCGACTTTTATTTAATCAGAGTGTTTGGGTTTTCATCTTTCTGTTCACTGTTCCAGCGGACCGGTCGGCCCGCTATTAAAAGTGTGGCGGTGACTTCGTAAGCCATTTCTACAGCGAATTGTTTGTCGCTACGAACACCGCCACAAAACTATGTTTGATTATGAGGCTGTGTTCAGCAACAGTAGATTTGCCAAAATAGTCATATTTAATGTGGCATCATTGCTCTGTCTAGCATTCTGAAACTGTGTGTACTGACTGAGCAATGTAGCTGCTACCATAATCACATCGAATTTTATCAATTCTAGGAACACTGAAATCAAGGCTACCTTTACCAGGGTTAGCATTGCCTTAATTTTCTTGCGTGCTCAGAAAACTGATTGAATAATGTGTCTGCACAGGACTGTCTATTTTGTTTGTTGTGGCTCTGAAGAAAGGATATCAGCAGAGCGCAATAGGCAGTGCAGCATCTTTCACATGACATGGTGAATGAGATAAGGTTCCCTACAAATCATATACGAGGTGCGGCTAGAAAAAAACCGGACTGATGCTGGAAAAAACATTTATTTACAATTATTTACAATTTCATGTTATCTCCTTCAATGTACTCTCCTCCTCGGTCTCTACACCGCTGCATACGAATTTTCCACTGTTCATAGCAATGCTGCAGATCATTTTCGGTAAGTCCATACATTACTTCCGTCGCTTTTTCTTTTACTGCTTCAACAGTCTCAAATCTAGTTCCTTTCAAAGCTGACTTGATTTTAGGGAAAAGAAAAAAGTCACAGGGGGCCAAATCAGGTGAGTAGGGTGGATGATCTAAGATGGGAATGTTGAGTTTTGCCAAAAACGTCTTCACTGACAACACACTGTGAGTTTGGGCCTTGTCTTGGTGAAGGATCCATGACTTTTTTCTCCACAAATCGTTCCGTTTTCTCCGTACTCGCTCACGTAGGGTAGCCAGGACGCTAATGTAGTAATGCTGATTCACTGTTTGTCCCTCTGGTACCCAATCAATGTGCACAATCCCTTTGATGTCAAAAAAACAATCATCATTGCCTTGAATTTCGATTTTGACATTCGTGCTTTTTTTTGTTGTGGAGAACCAGGAGTCTTCCAATGCATCGATTGGCGTTTAGTTTCGGGATCGTAAGTAAAAAACCACGATTCATCGCAAGTAATAACATTTTGTAAGAAGGTGGGATCACTTTCAATGTTTTCCAGGATGTCAGAACAAATCATTCTTCGGCGTTCCTTCTGTTCAATTGTGAGACACTTTGGAACCATTTTTGAACACACTTTGTTCATGTTGAAACTTTCGTGAAGAATCTGCCTAACACTTTCCTTGTCAACTCCTGTTAACTCAGACACTGCTCTGATTGTTAAACGGCGATCTTGTCGAACAAGTTTACCGATTTTTTCAATGTTTGCATCAGTTTTTGCTGACAATGGTCTGCCAGTGCGAGTGTCATCACTGGTGTCTTCGCGGCCATCTTTAAATCGTTTAAACCACTCAAACACTTGTGTTCGCGATAAACAATCATCGTCGTACACTTGTTGTAACATTACAAACGTTTCACTTGCAGATTTTCCTAGTTTGAAACAAAATTTGATGTTAACACGCTGTTCTTTCTGTACACTCAACATTTTCCGACGCACAGACAAAACGTCAACTACTTAAAACAGACGCCACGGGCAGACTGAGTGCAGGAGGCAGATGAAACTCGAGCAGTAGGCGGAGCGAGAGTCACGTGACAGGCCACGCGACTTTCAGCCTTATTGCATTCGTTTTATTGTTTCACCAGTACTAGTCCGGTTTTTTTCTAGCCACACCTCGTATTAGTCAAGCCTCCCAAGTCATAATGTAAGAGGCAGAAGGAATCTGTGATTTGTGGAGAGAGAAGATCTAGTTGTGCTGCACACTGACTTGGGCAAAAGCTACAGTTGTGCTTAATTCCACAGGGTATAATGATAAAGTTTCTTTACTTTTGGAAGATAGTATGTGCAAAACTATTAAACACAATGCTACGTTATCACTTAACAGAAAACTGAGGATGCTATTCAACAATTCTGGTCTACCAGAAAATGTGATAAGAACTGGCAAACACAACATCCTACACTGCCAAGGCTGTGCCTAAAATCCACAAAGAAGGCATTCCATGGCAACCTGTGGTTAATGCTATAGATTCTCCAACCTACACACTGGTGAAATATCTAATCATGTTACTAAATGCAATAACTGATTCTGGGGTCATCATATTACAAATGCTGAAATGTTTGAGGGCATAAATAAACCAGAATCAATTCAGACAAAATTATGGTCAGTTTGGAGGTGGTGTGATTGCTCACAAAAATTTCAATTTCTGCAGAATGCTAGGGGTGTAACACTCCTTGTGTGAAATACACTGAGGTGACAAAAGTCATGGGATACCACCCAATATCATGGCAGACCTCCTTTTGTCTGGCATAGTGCAGCAGCTCAATGTGGCATGGACTCAACAAGCCACTGGAAGCCCCTGCAGAAATAATGAACCATGCTGCCTCTATAGCCATCCATAATTGTGAAAATGTTGCTGGTGCAGAAGTTTGTGCATGAGCAGACCTGTCAATTACGTCCCATAAATGTTCGATGTGATGCATGTTGGGTGATGTAGGTGGCCAAACCATTCACTCAAACTGTCCTGAACGTTCTTCATACCAATCACGAACAATTGTGGTTTGGTGACATAGTGCACTGACATCTATAAAAATTCCTTCACACATGACTGAAAATGGTCTCCAAGTAGCCAAACATAACCGTCTCTAGTCAATGATCTGTTCAGCTGGACCAGAGAACTCGCTCCATTCCATGTAAATACAGCCCACACCATTATGGAGCCACCATCAGCTTGCACAGTGCCTGTTGACAGCTTGGGTCCATGGTTTTGCGAGGTCTGAGTCACACTCCAACATAACCATCAGCTCTTACCAACTGAAACTGGGACTGATGCCAGGCCACAGTTTTCCAGTCTTTCCAGGAAAAACAACACCGATATTTTTGTTAATATGATGGTCATACTATTGTTTTATTTTTTAAGTGTAATGTATGATGGAAAGATATCAATTTCGTCATAACACATTTTGCACAAGGGTAACTGCACTCCATCTACCTACTGTCCTAACAGATATAATAGTATGATATATAAAAGCAATTGTTATATACTATATTTATATTCATGCAGATGGAACATCTTATCCTTTCATTTGTTAGCAATTACAAATGTCACACTCTAGCGAAAAATTACATCATAATTAGAAAATTTAATCAACATTAATTAACTTCAAATGTGGGGACCTACCTTAACTCTTTGTTGCCTGACGGTACTTAAAAGTACCAGTAAGTTTTGACTCTCATTATTTTCTCGTGGTGCAGTTTCGTGATCTGAAAGCCTGTCGGTACGTAACGGTAACTCTGCTCTACTGTTTCATAGATGTTATTGTGCAATACATAGACCTCTCTGGCAGTCAGAGCTTGAAATTGCTTTTCGCGCGCTGCTGTGAAAACAGAAGATTGTATGTGCTTGTTTCCACGATGTTGCCTGAATTTGTGTGCAATTTATTGAAACTTCCGTTGAGTTTTCCATTGTACGTACTTACCTTCTTTGTTTTTTTATAATAGTTTGAAGCATTACGTTAGAAGTGAATGAGATAAAGTGGAAATTATAAGGCGGACTTATTAGTACCGTCAGGTTGTGCGAACACTTTATTGTAGCAACAATGTGTTACCTCTCACTAGTTGTTCTGTCCACTTTTTCTCACACAGAAATCGGTAAATAGATTTGCCTGTGGAACAATTAGAACAAACAGGAAAGGTTTGCCAGGTAATTTACCTAAATAAAAATGTCTAAACCGTGGGGAATCAAATCAGAGATTCATCGTTAGACCTAACAGTATTTCAATGAAGGGAAAATAAAGTAGTGTATTTTGCGTCAAACTTCCATGGCACTGAACAGAGTGTAGTGACAAGAAAACAGAAAGATGGAACTAGTATGACTATACCATGACCAGTTATTTTATGTGATTACAATAAACATATGGGTGGTGTGGATCATGCATACAGATTACGTTCAACTTATGGTCTTGACAGGCGATTGAAGAAATGGTGGCACCGTCTCTCCTGGGGAGCAATAGAAATTGCTTTTGCCAATGCTTACGTAATTTTCAGTGATCTACATGGGGCACTGCCACTGCTGGAATTCAGGAGTGCTGTGGCACTAGGGCTAATGAATGAACAGCAAGTTCCAAATCTCAAAACAAGAAACTCTGGTAAAGATGAAATAACTCCCCCAAAGAGAAGGAAGGACAACTTCTCTGTTCCGAAGAATGTACGTCTTGGCAACTGAGAAAACCATTTTGTAGTGTTCAGTTGTAAAAGAGGACGATGCGAAATGTGTGCAAAAAATAAAATTCAGTCGACAGCACATTCACAATGTAGCACATGTAAAGTGTATTTGTGCTACAATGAGAAAAAGAACTGTTTCCTACAATTTCATGAGGTGTCACTAACACTAAATATGTGATATGTATATACTGTTGTAAATGCATAGCTAAGTTACTATGTATTGTGAAGTTGCTCTAGAATAAATTTACGCGAAATTAAAAAAAAAAAACATTCAAAAATATCATATTTCTGTTAATTAATTTTCTAATGTAAAAATATTTAATATTTATGTGGAATAAAGTACAAGTTATAAAAGTTGGAGCACTTTTCTGCGCATATTGTGATTCTGTCCATGGAGTCTGACGGTACTTCTGAGTACCAGGAGAGAAAAAAGTTGTGAAAAATAAAATAAAAATTTTAGAAAAATCCTACCGTCATTTGAGGTCACAATAGCATAAATTCTGCAAAGAAAATGTTAAAAAGTAAATTTTTTCTTATGTCAGGAAACAAAGGGTTAAGGAAAATTCATGAATATACATCATATAGGAACTGGAGGGGCAGTCTAGTTTTTTAAGAATGTTTGGTAACATTTAGGTTGTGTGCAATACAACATTATATCAACAGGTACTGTTCTGAGGTGGGACACTTTTGATCAACTTAGATCTACTGAGTAAATGGTATTCAAATTTTCCATAATAAAATGGCCTGTCAGATGTCAGGAATAGTACTGGTTTGAAGCTAGTAACAGGTTCATTAGGTCTTGCAACTTTGCTACCGCATCTGTAAATGTATTATGGGTGACACTGTAGCATTACAAGCAGTCTGTTTACTACATATATAAATTAATAAAAGAACTGGAGGTTTATTTCAGCATGAGATGGCTGAGAAATCGCTGTGATGCAGTTAGGTAAGGTAGGTACATAAATGCTGGGGTGAGCTCCAAGTTGATGTGGAAAGCAGGAGAATAGGTGGGATGGAAGCTGCCTGGAAATCCTGCAGCGGCAAAAAGGAACTTTGTCCCTGCATGGTTGTGGACACTAAGCAGTATGGTGAGATGTTCATCACAAACACTAAAATAACTTCCAAACAAGCTGCAGAAAGTCTTAAGATAGCACTGAAATCGCAAACAGGGACAAGTTTAATAAAATTATTACCATATTTATACAACAAATATCATTAAAGTTATTAACATTTATGTGTAAAATTTTTATAACAGCAACAACATAAGCTACACACACACTACAAATCATCTGATAGGACTTGAAGTCAGCTATAAAATAAGTATATTTATTAGAGTGCAGGACAGACAGATCAACATCATAAATAATTTCTGAGTGATGAAGTGTTCTCCACAGAAACACAAATGATTAGCTTCAACATGAAAAATTTATACTACTGTTTCCATTTGTTTATGTTTGTTTAATATGAAAATTTTTAAAACAATGTTTATAAGATATCAGTTTGAGTAATGTAGTGAGGAAGCAGCGAGCTGAATAAATTAGTACATTTGACTACTCCTTGCCATTCTGTTTCGTGCGAAATTTAAAATATAACTTAAAGTTGATTATCCTATAATGTTTAATTTTAATGAAGTAATATCTATCTGAAAATTGTTTAAACATGTATATTATGTGTACTTGAAATATTCAAAATTGCAAAAAGCTTATATCCAATGGAATGGCGGTCAAGGTTCCAGACATCAGTAGTCATTCACATGACGAAAGAGAGAAAGAGGCAAGCAGAGCATGCTTTATGGTCTTCTGATCTTTGTAGCTGGTTGGGTAAAGTTCTTGGTAAGATTGAGTAGCCAGAGAGCCACATGTGGTCAAGTATGTTCGGTTTTAGAAATATTTCGAAGTGTACCAATTTGATACTTAATCATTTTGTTGTATATCAGCTTGCAATTTAGAGAATATTTGAACAGTGAGTGCTAGTATAGCTAACATGCGCAACTTTAGCACATGGGACTTAGAGTTCAAGTCTTGCATCCAGTAGGCAGTATTTTTTTTTTTTTTTTTCACTGCGATAGACAACTGTGTGTTTACATTGAGATAAGATTTATTTTGGGAAGGATATTTCTTATTTCTGGGGCATGATTAAAAAGTGTTGAAGTCACTGCAGCAGATGTGATACAGTTCTTACAAGCACCTCTGCCTATATTATACACATTCCAGGACAGAAACAGCTGAACCAGATCCTTCTGAAGGGATCACACTACCATTAAGTTTGCCCTAAAATGAATAGTGTCCTCCCAAAAACCCTTCTCACCCCTCTCAATATTGTATTCCATCACCTGGTTCAGCCTACCTAAAATCCTGATCCATATTTTGCCACTCCTACTCACAGTTGCCTGATAAATGGATCATGTGTGTTAAACTCTTATGCGCTAGATCTGGCCCATGCATCCCTCCAGAACATTAGATTTCAGTCCTGGCATTGGTACACCATATATATTAGCCTACCTGTGAAGGCTACCACATATACAACCATATATACAAGCCTACCTGTGAAAGCATCCAAGTTATCTTCACTGTCATAACTATGTGGATGTGATTTTTCATGCTTTCTTACCAAAATGGATAATTTTCAAAGTTCTGAGTTTGCAGACAAATAAATGTCTATTTTCCTGCTAGTCATCTTTGACTTCACACTCTCTCTAGACCTTACCCCTTCTTCATTCGTCCTAACAGCTATGTCTGAGATAACTACTTACCTCAATACTCAAGAATGCTGCAGTGCCAAAGGAACTAAAGCCCCCCCCCCCACTCTCTCTCTCTCTCTCTCTCTCTCTCTCTCTCTCTCTCTCTGTGTGTGTGTGTGTGTGTGTGTGTGTGAGAGAGAGAGAGAGAGAGAGAGTGTGCACAAACATGGCACATTTGTGTGCGTTGATAAATTATGAATGGTTGTCTGTACTCATAAGTTCGACCCAGGTTTTATTTTTTAGTATTCTAGATTTAAATTCTGACCAATCAACTGCCACTCAGCTCCCATAAACAGCTTCCCCTTCCATCAATTATTCCCATCACGCACCAATCATTCTGAGGACTCCAAGTACAACACTGTTTTCATACTGTGAGTGCCTTAGTATGATATGCATTACACTATGCACCAGAAGAACATAACTGACAGTAGTATGCAGGGTGCAAATATAAACAAAACTACTGGTGTGGCTCATTACATTACCTTACAGAAATGGTCTTTCAGAATTTAGCCTACTAATGAGTGATTGTACTAACTATACAAGCATGCTTTGCTACATTCTCCAGCTTCTACATCAACATCCACATATAGTACACTGCAAGCCACCATATGGTGCTTGGCAGGGTGTGCTTTTTACCACTAAAACCATTTCTCCTCCTGTTCTTCGTGCACATGGAGCAAGGGAAAAATAACCATCTATACGCCTCAATACAAGCCATAATTCTCTTATCTTGTCTTCCCAGTCCCTACACAAAATGTACATTGGCATCAATAGCATTGTTCTGCAGTCAGCTGCATATGACAGTTCTCTAAATTTCCTCAATAGTATTTTATCAAAAGAATATTGTCTTACCTCCACGGATTCCCATTTGAGTTCATTAAGCATCTCCATGATATTCACATGTTGATCAAACTACTGGCAACAAATCTAGCAGCCTGCCTCTGAACTGGCTGGATGTCATCCTTTAATCTGACCTGATAGGGGTCCCAATCACTCAAGCAGTACTCAAGAATTGGTCACACCAGTGTTCTATACATGGTCTCCTTCAGATGAGCTACACTTTCCTAAAACCTCCCAATAAATTGAAGTCAACTACAACTGTCCTTACATGCTTGTTCCATTTCATATCGCTTTGCAACATTATGACCAGACATTTAATTGATGCAATTGTGTCAAGCAGCACACTACTAATACTGTAGGCAAACAAAACAGATTTTTTTTCCCTACTCATCTGCATTAACTTACATTTTTCTACATTTACAGCAACACTAAAAAGGAATTCTGTCCAAGGCATCCTGTATTCTTCTACAATACGTCATTCTGCATTCTTGTACAAACACTCAACAATGATATTTTCCTGTATACTACAGCGTCACCAGCTAACAGTCGCAGACAGTTGCTTACGCTATCCATCAGATCATTTATCTATATGGGACAGTCAAACAAAAAAAGAGACAGACGGAAAAAAGTAAGTAAATTACTTATTATTTCAATAGTAATTGTCACAGATGTCACACTTTTTTCCTGAACCATTATTATCAAATGGTATAATCCATGAATCATAATTAGGCCAATTACGTACTACTGTTGTACAAGAAGGATAATCGTTATATCCATCTCCCCACATAATTTTTGATACATCTTTCTTTCCCTTAATACCACTAATTAACATTGGATTACTAGATGTGCTACTTATTTCATCTATTTCATGAGCAACAGCTAAATTTCCACCTTTATTATAAATAATAAATGGTACATGTGTTATAGATCCTGATCCACTTAATGTACTACTTGTGGAAAATGAAGCGTCTAATCCAACTGGAATTAAATCAATAGATATAGATTTAACATAACAATAATCAGGTAAACTATGAAATTGAGCTTTAGATAAAAATTGACTTAATTGATTAGAATACCATTGCGCTGCAGACGTTACATAACGTTTACCATAAATATTACCTTGAGCATCTTTAATATCTTGCCAGCTGTGTCCATAGCCCCATACTTGGAACAAATGAGTATTAATAAAATGTATATCACAATTTTTAATAGCATCTACACTTTTCCACATAAAAAACTTTGATGACTGTTCCACACTATTAGTACCACCATCAGTACCATTGTCACTATTTACAGAACGAATTTGTGCAGAATATTCTTCAGCCATTTCTATTTCATTACCTGAAGTTTCCTCACGTGGTTGCTTATGTTCTGCCAAATCAGGCCGAAGATCTTCTTCTGCTTTCCGTTTTATTCCAAAATGTTTATCTGTTTCCTCAATAGGTGGAGTGTTTAATTCGCTACTATCAGACGCTTCTTGAATAACGTCTCGTGGCTCTTGTGGTTCGTCGTCTAAATTGGAAAACAAATCAACAATAGCGCCAAGCACCTCATCTGTATCAATAGCAGCACGTGTCGCAGATGTAGCTGCTCTTGAAGCATTAATTCTTCTTATTGCAGCCCACGGTAAAGAACGAGTTGCACCTGTCTTTTTGTCCTTCCATGCTTTCGACTTAGGCATTATGTTTCCATTGTCACTGCAATACAACTGAACATCTGCTGTCTACTGCAGTCCTTTTATACCTACATCTGTTTGGATAGCCTTGACTGATCACTTGCCAACAGCAACCCATGACCCCCCCCCCCCCCCCTGCGGTTTCTGACGTCAGCAAGTGCGCTTTAACAGAACCATTATTGTACCCAGGCGTGAAACTCTTTGCCTGAAGCACCTCAATAGCCACTAATGTCTTTCTTCAGGGCTCCAAAAATATGGAAAACACATGGAGAGCATTCAGGACAACCTGCCAATAAAATGCCTGTCCACATCTTGCCAAAGTTGTTTTGATAACACTGCAGAAGTTTTGTTGGGAAGCTGTCACACATCCTCCATATACTCTTGATCTCTTCCCACGTGATTTAATATTTTTCTGGTCCTGAAGAAAGACATTCGTGACCATCAATTTGCTACAGATAAAGAGGTGCACGGCTGGGTACAATCATGGTTCTGTAGGCATCCACAAACATTTTTTCATGAAGGTGACCATCTTGTCTCACAGTGAGGTAAACGTATTAACAGCCATGGTGCTTACTTTTGAAATAATAAACAGTTTAATTAATTTTTTCCATCTGCCTCATTTTCATTTGACTGTCCCTTATATATAGAGAACAAGAGCAGTCCTATCACACTTCCCTGGGGCATTCATGGTGAGGCCCTTGTCTCTGATGTACACTCGTCATCGAGGAGAATGTACTAGGTTTTGTTACTTAATAATAATAAGTCTTCAAGTCACTTGCATATCTGGGAATCTGTTCAGTATGCTCAGATTTTCAGTAACAGTCTGCAGCAGGGCATCGTGTCAAATGATTTCCAGAAATCTAAGAATATGGAATATGCCTATTGCCCATCATCAGTGATTTGCAGGATATCATGTGGGAAGAGGACAAGCTGACTTTCACATGAGCGATATTTTTTAAATCTGTGCTTACTAGAGGGCAGAAGCTTTTCTGTCTCAAGAAAATTCATTATATTCTACCTTTCTTCTTATTATCGTCAAAAAACTTATTTGGACAACTAGAAAGGACAGACTTATGACAAATTAAGTTCTTTCATCATTTTTATTTGTATTTCCACCAAATTTTTCAAAGGTACTGAAGCGTTGCTCACAATTTAATGATGAATAGAGCATAGATTTACTTCAAATGCATAATTTGTCATTGTAGAAAACTATGCTTGCAAGGATGTCCATTAATGCACAACCGAATCAGAGATAGATGCTGTGTTGGAGAGAGAGTACTCCTAAAAGTAGGTAATGGCCATCAGACTACAATGAAGAGCAGGCTCAGCAACATTTTATGTATCAGTTAATTTGTTTGCAAGCAGATTGTGGGTGCCAGAGGTTGTCCAAGCCCTGGGCTTTTCATCTGCCACTAGTGTGTCACTGGTGTCATCTGAGTGAATAAGGATGCTAAATGCCACTAAATTAGGTGTGCGTAATTTAGTTACTCTGCTAATACCCACCCTCAAAAATGGTTCAAATGGCTCTGAGTACTATGGGACTTAACATCAGAGGTCATCAGTTCCCTAAAACTTAGAACTACTTAAACCTAACTAACCCAAGGCCATCACACACATCCATGCCCTAGGCAGGATTCAAAGCTGCGACCATGGCAGTCGTGTGGTTCCGGACTGAAGCGCTTAGAACCACTCGGCCACCGCGGCCAGCAACCCACCCTCATTTTATACACAATTCCAAGAAACCCTCACCACAAACGGGTAACTGATGTGGGCAAATGTGTTCATAATACGTGATGCCATCAACTGTCACTGACTGTAACAGTAGATAAATGGACCACAGTGCAGCAATCTAGATGGCATCCCAATGCTGGACATTTTTATTTATTTAGTTTGTTCATTTTTCACAATTACAGCCTATCATCTTGAAAGCTAACAAATATTTTACTTCATCATTCTACTGTTCCTTACTAGCTTGCAGAAAACTTCATTTCCAAGTATCTCGATACTGATGTTGTTTCTAGTGCAGGGACGAAATTTTCTGGGATTATCAGACAAATAATACCGTCAAAATATTGCACTGGTACAATGCTGTTATTTTCTGATAACCTCAGAAGATGTCTTAATTGAAATTTGACAAGGAAGATTGCATTTGCATGTTATGTAAACAATACTATTGCTTGTAATTATATTTGAAGATTATTTTTCCCCCTGGCAGCTACTCAAGTTACAAGGAGTTTAAGAAAGATGTCTTATCTTTTGAAGAACTACACCTTCACATAACAAAGCAAACCAGAATGCTATAATTTACTGGAGACAACATATTCCTCAACAAACTCTATATAGTAGATTTCCTGAAAACAGTTGCAAAAACATTACCTCTAAATTACCCCAGCCCTCTTCAGGAAAAAACAGTTTACTGAAAGTAGTATATGTAGAGTATTCAAATAATGACCCTGCAGGACACCTCGATCCACAAATAATTACATATACAAACAAATACTATGAGACTGAATGAAGAGAATAATATGTAAGACTGAACTTTTGCTTTACCTAAATCCATAATAATAGGTCTGTTGCCTTCTCCAATAAGTATGTTGGCAGTCTTCAGGTCCCGATGAGCTAAAGGCTCTGGCAATGCTTCATGGAATGCCTTGACACCTTCACAAATTTGCAGGAACATTGTTAGAACATCCATGGCTGGAAGATGATCACAATTTCTACTTCGCCGCAAAAGTTCATCTGCCAGAGTTCCTCTCTGAAAAATAACAGTGATTTCCTTTGTTGTAATTGCATGTTGTAACAATAGGAAAAATGAAAACAAAGAATACAGTTACAGGACTGATTCAAGTTCTGGAGAACGCAAAAATTTAGATTTGTTACTGGTAGGTTTGATCATCACGCGAGTGTTACAGAAATGCTTCAGGAACTCGGGTGGGAGTCTCTAGAGGAAAGGAGGCGTTCTTTTCGTGAATCGCTACTGAGGAAATTTAGAGAACCAGCATTTGAGGTTGACTGCAGTACAATTTTAATGCTGCCAACTTACATTTTGCGGAAAGACCACAAATATAAGATAAGAGAGATTAGGGTTCGTACAGAGGCATATAGGCAGTCATTTTTCCCTCGTTCTGTTTGGGAGTGGAACAGGGAGAGAAGATGCTAGTTATGGTCCGAGGTACCCTCCACCGCGCACCGTACGGTGGATTGCCGAGTATGAAAGGAAAAAAAAATAACACCTCCAAATACTGAAAAACTAATTTATTTTAAACTTGCGGAAAGGAATTAAAAAATAAACAAATAAGTCTATAAGGTGCTTAAGAAATCCATGTAGACCAGATGCAGTATCTGCCAAAAGACATGGACCTGTGGCACGGAGTTCCCTTCATCGAATGCAAGATTTGACACCTGATGAAAGGTGCAGATTTGATCTATCTAACATTTGAAGACTGTCGTGGAAGACTGTGGAGGTGGGCAGGTATCAGTGGACATCTCACACCTGCAATCCCACATGTTCAGTAGGAAGAAAGGTCCGTCATGTTTGGGTCAGTATCATGTATGAATATTGCGTGCATTAATTGCCGGTGATGGTAATTTGAGAGCTGTGCAGCATCGAGACAGAATCCTCTGACCTATTGTCCAGCTTTCATTGGTGGGATCATCTTTTACAATGACAATTAAAGAGCATGCTGTACTTCATGAACCCCTTCCTCCGGATGGCAGGAATCAAAGAAATGGAATGGCCTGTGGTATCTGCAGACAAGAACTGATTGAGTAAGCTTTGGACCAGCTGAAACTTGAAGTGTGTCATTGCAAGAACTGTTACCATACATGGGATGACCTCAAGATAGCTGCTGTCAGAGGTTGGGATGTGCTTCAGCAGCATTGTCTTAACCAACTTGTGGATAGCTATCAAAACATGTAACAGTGCACAGGTTGTAGGAACATGGGTGCTTGGGTTAGTAATATATTTCTGTTTGTACTGCTGAAAGCAGGTAATGATGGATAGGTACAGTACCTGTAGTCTATGAAAGGGAAATTACTCAATGTCTGGATATAGTTGGAAACTGCACTGGCCACGATTGCCAGATTTCAGAATACTGATCTAGGCTCTGATGGCATTGTGGTTCCTGCAGTGAAAGTTGTGGCATAACCAGTGCCTCTATTGTCACTCAGGAATATCTGATGTTGCAGCTCCTTCCAATATGTTTTGTCCCTCCCCCCACCCCATCCTCAAGCCAGAGAAGTCATTCCACTAGCCTGATAAATTACATTCTGATTTTTGAAAGGAGATATCACCATCTCTATTAACTACAGAGGACAGCATTTGTCACTGCATATCAAGAAATGGAAAGGAATCAGAAATAATCTTGCTTATAAATGGTAACACTGTCCATAAACACTAGAAATAGAATGCTGGCTGGAATCAGAAGCAACCAGCAAAAATATTTTAAATTCTGATTGGAATGTATATCCAAAGATTGCACAGATGTCAGTGGATGATGCATGTTTATAGCTGTAGACTAGAATAATATTTAGTGAGGTTAATACAGATTCTGAATGCAAAACCATTTGGGTGAATATAAGTGTTAAAAGTAAATCAAACATGGTAGTCTGATTGCTTTATAGACCCCTTCATTCCCTTCTTTAGGGGTCATTGTGGCAGAACATTTCAGGGTTAACTGGGAGAAGGTAGTGCGTAAATTTTCTGATCAAGTTACATTATTAGGAAGAAATTTCCACTTGCCTGCTAGGAACAAGGATTCATGTGGTATTATTCTAAATGCTTTATCCAAGACTTATCCTGAGCTATTAATCATAGAACCAAATCATGAGTGTAACATAGATCTCATGGTTTCAAACAGGCTCTTTTTGAGTCATTGAAGTAAAGAATGGTAGGAATAATTTGTGCTTAGTGTGTCCATAAACAGATTTCAAATTACCTGAAAAGTCAACATCAAACATCCAACTCCGAGACTGAAAATGTTGAGTATAAATGGACAAAATTTAAGACGACTGTACAGTACACCTTAGACAGGTATACACTGATTAATCGTAAGGACCATCCACCATGGTTCAACAAATACATTACGAAATTGCTGCAAAACCAAACACAACTTCACACATATTAAAACATAGCCAAAGCCTTCTTGTGGAACAAAAACCGAACACTAATAGATAGCACTGAAGCTCAAATAGTTACAGGTACAGAAAGCTGGATAAAGCTGGAAATAAGTTCAGCCAAAATTTTTTCAAACACTCTATCAGTGTTCAGAAAGGATAGATTAAATACAGTTGGTGGTGGAGTATTTATTGCTGTCAGAAGTAGTTTGCCTTGTAGTGAAATTGAAGTAGATAGTTCCTGCGAAATACTATGGGTAGAGTTTATACTTGGCAATCAGACTAAACTATAAATTGGATTGTTTTACTGACCCGCCAACTCAGAAGATACAGTTGGTGAACACTTCAAAGAAAACTTGAGTCTCATTTCAAACAGGTACCCCACTCATACAATTATAATCGGTGGTGACTTCAATCTACCCTCAATATGCTGGAAAAATTATACGTTTAAAGCCAGCAGCAGGCATAAAATGTCAATCCAAAATTGTACTGAATGCATTATCAGAAAATTATTTTGAACAATTAGTTCATGAGCCTACTCGAAGCACAAATGTTTGCGAAAACATACTTGACCTCTTAGTAACAAATAATCCTGGACAAATAGTGAGTATCATGATGAAAACAGGGATTAGCGACCACAAGGCAGTCACTGCTGGGCTGAATACTGTAACACCCGCAACCATAAAAAAACAACAACATAAAGTATAGCTATTTTAAAAAGCTGATAAAACTGCACTTAACGCTTTTTTAAGAGACAGTCTTCACTCCTTCCGATCCAAATTTCTTGCAACTTGGGATGTAACAGGTAAGTGCTTTTCATATAACATACAATTAGTATTGCTCACGCACGTTACTCATAAGTTAGAATTTTTCTCCTTCAAGATTGCAGAATAGGAAAATTTATTTTTCTTATGATCTGTTACTTCAAAAATTGGCAAGTCGGCAAATAAGCACGCGTCGTCCCAATAGCTAGAATGAAAATAAAGCAAAGAAAAGTGAAGTGATACGGTGATGACTAATTTGTTACCCTTTATTCCATAATCAGACACGAAAGAAGTGACACATGGAAATTACGACAGATGTCGAGAGTCAGTTCTTCGAAATGAACAACCACAGTGCAGTGAGTTAATATATTTCAACTAGCATTAGTATCCGTCGATGCCCGGGTGTGTATTTATTGCATTATTATGTTACTCCATCTCCTTATTCTTCTTCTCTCCATTGTCTTCCGCCCCACTCTTTGACCGTTTCACCTGCGTCTGTAGTGAAATTCAGCCTGAAATTCAATTTCACGTGGCTCAATTCTTATGACTTCATCTCCTGAACAGTGTATCCTACAGTAATACAATTTTCTGTTTACGTGCAGTGGAATATCAGGAAATTGTTTGCAAAGTGTGTTGCAAATAAAGTTAGCACACTGACATCAACAGTTAGTTTCGCGTAATCGTTCTTTACAGGCTGGATCGAAACATGTCCGACGGTAGAAAAAGACTGTCTGGCAGTGAATATAGGAAAAGACGGGCGCTGAAGGAAGATGACGATAAGAAGCAAAAGGATGCACTACAACGATATTTCAAGCCAAAGAGAGAACGACCTAGCAGCGGCGAGAGTGGAAAAATAGATCCTGAAAATACAGAAACTAGTGGAGCTACTCAAGCTACATCTTTATCTTCAGAACATGACCAGAAAGTTGATGAACACAGTACTGCGACCATCGCATACAGTAGCAATGCTGACGGTGGACCACCCACATGTTCGACAGACCTCGTCTAGACTCAAGACCTGCTTTGTGACGAAAGCTCCGAGAACGAAACATCAGGCAGAACTCAAATTAAGTGACTAGATTCGGAAAATACTGGAGGAAAATCAGCTAAGATACTCACTACCGGAGAAAGGATTGAAGACGAGTCTAAACTGGAAGTACTCACTACCGGAGAAAGGATTGAAGACGAGTCTAAACTGGAAGACACAATTGACTCAGATCCTGGAAGATAGCCGGAAATTATTATCGACTGCATTCGAACGACTTTGGTCATGCGAGGTCCTCCCGACCACAATAAGGAAGCTGAAGAATGTCCTAAAAACGCGGACAACTGGTGTTTGAGCCCTGTGCACTACACCTATTCTTTGAAGAATTTAGAAGAAGCAGATAGACATTGGCTGGTGTACTCAAAGAGCAAGGATGCTGTTTACTGCTTTTGTTGCAAACTTTTTTCATCATCTACAGTAAAAATTGCAAAGAACAGTATAAGCAACTGGCAGCACCTTGCTTCGTATCTCGGAAGACACGGGAAGTCTACCGACCATTTGAATTTACATAAAAAGTGGATCATGTTTTCCAAGGGACTGAAAAAGTCATGAACTGTCGACGCCCATCATCAAAGGCTTCTGAATACTGAAAGCGGACATTGGAAAAATGTTCTTGAGCACTTAATAGCAATAATTCATTTCCTGGGTTGGCAATGTTTGTCTTTGAGAGGAAGTACAGATACACTATTTCAGCCTGACAACGGAAACTTCTTGAAACTCATTGAATTATTCGTAAAGTTCAACACTGTGATGATGGAGCAACTGCACAGAACAAAGCAAGGCGAGAACAAGGATCATCATTATCTTGGAAAAGAAACACAGAATGAAATAATTCATCTTATTGGATCATCTATAACCAACAACATTCTATTAATGATGAAATCTGCGAAGTATTACAGTATAATTCTGGATTGCACACCAGATAATTCAAAAGTTGAGCAGATGACAGTTGTGTTACATTTCGTCCATGACACAAGACTCAACTGGGTATACGATGTCCGAATTTGGGAGCATTTCCTGGGATTTCTTCCAGTGCCCGATTCTTCAAGCTCCACTTTGATGCAGGTCGTACTCAAGTTCTTGGAAGATAAAAAAATGCTATTATGTAATATGAGAGGGCAAAGCTACGACAATGGAGCAAACATGAAAGGAAAGAAGTCTGGTCTCCAGGAAAGAATTTCAGATATGAACAAGAGAGCATTTTATGTACCATGTAGCAGTCACTCATTGAATCTTGTTGTAAACAATGCCGCTATGTCTTCTAAATATGCTGTTTCCATGTTTTCGGCAGTGAAAAGCTTGTATGACTTCTTCTCGTTCTCCGTTCGACGTTGGGATGTCTTGAAGAAGTATCTGCCTAACCTGTCGCTGAAGCCACTGAGCGATACTAGGTGGGAAAGTCGCATCGGTGCACTTACTCCCGTGAGGTTTCAAATTGGAGGCATTTATGATGCACTGGTTCAGATATCAGAAGAATTCAATGGCATGACCACTCACGAAGCAGCGTCACTTGCGAACCAAATAAAAAATTACACCTTTCTCACTTCTCTGGTAATCTGGTACGACATTCTGCTTCATATCAGTGTAGTCAGCAGGACCCTCCAGACCACTGACATAAATGTTTCTGAGACTGTGGAAATGCTTGAAAAACGAAAGCATATTTTGAGACCTGCAGAACAAAAGAAAAGTTTGTGTCTTTCTTGATGGATTCCGAAGAATTGGTTACAGAATTAGAGCTAGAAGATCTAAAGTTACCATGGGTAAGTGTTTCCCGGCGACGAAGTAAGAAGCCAATACATTTTACCTATGAAGGAAGGGATGAGACAATAGATGACCCAACAAAATGTTACAAGATTCAATTCTACTATTATCCTTTAGATGTAGTAACCACATCTTTGGATGAGAGATTCAAACAACAAAAATCTCAATGTGATTATTTTGGTTTTCTCTAGGACATAGGCGAGCTGAAGAATGCACCTCCTGACAGCCTGGACACAAAGTGTAGAAACTTCACAGCGATTTTGAAGGATCATGAGTCAAGCGACACTGATGCACTGGAGTTGAGGGAAGAACTAAAAGTACTTTCAACATTGTTGAAACCTGGAATAGGTCCGCAAGAGACTCTGAAGTTTATAGGAAGTCATAATTTTTGCCCTAATGTTAACATTGCTCTGTGAATCCTCCTAACACTCCCAGTGACAGTTGCGAGTGGAGAGAGGAGTTTCTCAAAACTGAAATTGATAAAGACATACCTCCGATCAACGATGAGCCAAACTCGCTTGAATGATCTTGCAACAATATCGATTGAGCACGAGCTTGCAGAGGACTTAAATTACACAGATCGTGTGAAAGAGATTGCACAAGCAAAAGCCAGGAAGGTTCGATTTGTCTAGTATTTTTTTAAATTTTTATATTATCATCAGTGCCTTGGTTATTTACTGTGTTGTTTCTCTTTTTGTTCAACATTAAATAGTTATTGTAAATATTATTTTTCAAACCAAATTATCGTTAAATTGTAAATATATTTTGTATTCCGTTGAATACATTATCTGTTCACAACCACTGAAAGATGTGTATTTACGTTAACTGTAAGTTCATGCCGCGCGAGATTAGCCGAGCGGTCTAAGGCGCTGCAGTCATGGACTGTGTGGCTTGTGTCAACGGACATTCGAGTCCTCCCTCGGGCATGGGAGTGTGCGCTTCTCCTTAGGATAATTTAGGTTAAGTAGTGTGTAAGCTTGAGACTGATGACCTTAGCAGTTAAGTCCCATAAGATTTCACACACATTTGAAAATTTTTGTAAATTCATAAGGCTTATTAAAATTAGCTAGATTTCTTCAATCAGGTTTGACTCCATTTTTGAGCTGATGCCCAGAGACTGTTTTGCACAAATCTGTAGAGAATGTCACCAATCAGTAGCAATTTTTGTTTTTATTTTCCAAATCTACATAGATTTCGGGCACAGTGTGTCTATTCTCAATGCTTTAAGTTATGTTTACATCTATACCGTCATGCTGAACGTAACTGTCAACATGAAGCTTTACATGTAAGCACATATTAAAAGCCTTGAGACTGGCCACTCAGTGGCTGAAAACTAGGTAGATCTAAAAAGTAAAAACAAAAACAAAGATTGCGAATGATTGCTGACATTTCCTACAGATTGGTTTAAATAAAATTCCACAAACGTTTTGTAAAAAAGAAAAAAAATGGGGGGAGGGGGGCGGCGGTGGCAATTTAGCAGCTCGCACGGGGCGGCACTTGGGCTTGTGCCGGCCCTGGCCAGGTGGAAAAAGCAAAAAATTAACAAAACACCGATAGCTCGAGAATTATATAAAATATGTCTTCTAGAAGATCATAGTGGATTAAGAAAAGGCTATCCTGTAGAGATAATATGTTTATAAGTCTTATAGTTTTTGTAAAAGCTTTCAATTGAGTTGATCAGAATTAAACTAGGGGCAATAATGAGCAACAGTAGTTACCTACCACACCTCAGAAGGGCAATCAGTACCTTATACTGTGAAACAAGAATAGTATAAGTGCAAGAGAGAAAGGCATAGCTGAGATAATAATCAATCACGGTACGAGATGGGAGTGTGCATTTCACACATTTTTTTATTTATACTAACAATGTCCATAAATATCGGAAATCAAACGTAGGAATTAAATCAAATAAAAATACTAATCTACAGGCATTATGATCCGCATATGCTTAAGTAATAATATGAGAGGGTAAACATTATCTACATTTAGCAGTACACGAGTTAAATCAACTATATACAAAATATAATCTTAAAATATCACACATAAGATGATCGAAGACAGTAATAACAACATATTAATTGAAAACAGGTGTCACATTTTAAACAGCTGGGCTTTGACTTGAGTAATGATTATGATAACTGCACATAAGAGGACTTCAAAAAGTAAGTTACACATGTCAGCCCTCACTAATGCAACTGCGCAACAGGGGTAGCACACAGTTCTGTTGTGGTATAGAAAACAGGTGCATCACAGAGCAGGAGTGAAATGGCGTGACAGCTGAAAAATTACTCCAAAGCTGAAGTACACTGGCCAGTAAAATTTTCTGGGCACTACATCTACATTGCACACATATTCACCATAAATACGGACCAAATGCATAATCAAATGATACCAACAACATGACCTCAGCTGCACAGCTGTGATTGATGCTGGTTGGGAATTAAGATCATTAGCACTCACCACAGACAACAATGGCCTGGCAATTGAGGAAATGATTCACAGCATTTGCAGCAGTTTTTCCAACAATGAGGACATTCTCATAGCGGGTGTCGAATGGTTCTGTTACCAAGATGTGGATTTCTATCACTGAGGAATTCAATGATTGGTAGAAATTTCTAATCATTGATAACAGAGACTTGGTGATTATGTTGAAAAATAATGTCATGTATCTGTGGCACTATGGAATGTAATTCAGCATTCAATAAAAGTTACTTGGCCTGCCTTAATAAGTGTAATCTAATAAGTGTAATTTACTTCTTGAAGTCCTGTCACAGACAAAAAGTCCCAAAAGTTTGAAGTAAAATGTGAAACAATAAACATATATATTTAAGTATAAAACCCAAGAAGATACAAAAATTAAATTTTATACAACTATGGTAATGAAACTTCCTGGCAGATTAAAACTGTGTGCCCGACCGAGACTCGAACTCGGGACCTTTGCCTTTCACGGGCAAGTGCTCTACCATCTGAGCTACCGAAGCACGACTCACGCCCGGTGCTCACAGCTTCACTTCTGCCAGTATCTTGTCTCCTACCTTCCAAACTTTACAGAAGCTCTCCTGCAAACTGTACGGTATACGTTATATTGCATTTAGGAACTTTCAGGTAATTGAACATGTATCAATAATTACAGATTTCTGTAGTTGTATATATAAGTTTGGATGTAGCTGTATTGCATTGATGTACTGGTGGATATTGTGTGGTATGACTCCTGTAGTTGATAGTATAATTGGTATAATGTCAACTTTATCCTGATGCCACATGTCCTTGACTTCCTCAGCCAGCTGGATGTATTTTTCAATTTTTTCTCCTGTTTTCTTCTGTATATTTGTTGTGTTGGGTATGTATATTTCGATTAGTTGTGTTAATTTCTTCTTTTTATTGGTGAGTATGATGTCAGGTTTGTTATGTGGTGTTGTTTTATCTGTTATAATGGTTCTGTTCCAGTATAATTTGTATTCATCATTCTCCAGTACATTTTGTGGTGCATACTTGTATGTGGGAACGTGTTGTTTTATTAGTTTATGTTGTATGGCAAGTTGTTGATGTATTATTTTTGCTACATTGTCATGTCTTCTGGTGTATTCTGTATTTGCTTGTATTGTACATCCGCTTGTGATGTGATCTACTGTTTCTATTTGTTGTTTGCAAAGTCTGCATTTATCTGTTGTGGTATTGGGATCTTTAATAATATGCTTGCTGTAATATCTGGTGTTTATTGTTTGATCCTGTATTGCAATCATGAATCCTTCCATCTCACTGTATAGATTGCCTTTTCTTAGCCATGTGTTGGATGCATCTTGATCGATGTGTGGCTGTGTTAGATGATATGGGTGCTTGCCACGTAGTGTTTTCTTTTTCCAATTTACTTTATTCGTATCTGTTGATGTTATGTGATCTAAAGGGTTGTAGAAGTGGTTATGAAATTCCAATGGTGTAGCCGATGTATTTATATGAGTGATTGCTTTGTGTATTTTGCTAGTTTCTGCTCATTCTATAAAGAATTTTCTTAAATTGTCTACCTGTCCATAATGTAGGTTTTTTATGTTGATAAATCCCCTTCTTCCTTCCTTTCTGCTTAATGTGAATCTTTCTGTTGCTGGATGTATGTGATGTATTCTATATCTGTGGCATTGTGATCGTGTAAGTGTATTGAGTGCTTCTAGTTCTGTGTTACTCCATTTCACTACTCCAAATGAATAGGTCAATATTGGAATAGCATAAGTATTTATAGCTTTTGTCTTGTTTCTTACTGTCAATTCTGTTTTCAGTATTTTTGTTAGTCTTTGTCTATATTTTTCTTTTAGTTCTTCTTTAATATTTGTATTATCTATTCCTATTTTTTGCCTGTATCCTAGATATTTATAGGCATCTGTTTTTTCCATTGCTTCTATGCAGTCACTGTGGTTATCCAATAAGTAATCTTCCTGTTTGGTGTGTTTTCCCTTGACTATGCTATTTTTCTTACATTTGTCTGTTCCGAAAGCCATATTTACATCATTGCTGAATACTTCTGTTATCTTTAGTAATTGGTTGAGTTGTTGATTTGTTGCTGCCAGTAGTTTTAGATCATCCATATATAGCAAATGTGTGATTTTGTGTTGGTATGTTCCAGTAATATTATATCCATAATTTGTATTATTTAGCATGTTGGATAGTGGGTTCAGAGCAAGGCAGAACCAGAAAGGACTTAATGAGTCTCCTTGGTATATTCCACGCTTAATCTGTATTGGCTGTGATGTGATATTATTTGAATTTGTTTGGATATTAAGTGTGGTTTTCCAATTTTTCATTACAATGTTTAGGAACTGTATCAATTTAGGATCTACTTAATATATTTCCAATATCTGTAGTAACCATGAGTGGGGTACACTATCAAAAGCTTTTTGGTAATCAATGTATGTGTAGTGTAGCGACCTTTGTTTAGTTTTAGCTTGATATGTCACCTTGGCATCTATTATCAGTTGCTCTTTACATCCTTGTGCTCCTTTGCAGCAGCCTTTTTGTTCTTCATTTATATATTTGTTCTGTGTTGTATGTGTCATTAATTTCTGTGTAATGACTGAAGTTAATATTTTGTATATTGTTGGTAGGCATGATATGGGGCGATATTTTGCTGGGTTTGCTGCGTCTTCTTGATATTTAGGTTTCAGATAAGTTATTCCTTGCGTAAGTGTATCAGGGACTGTGGAAGGGTCTGCAATGTAACTGTTAAATAATTTAGTTAGATGTGAATGTGTTGAGGTGAACTTCTTTTGCCAGAAATTTGCTATTTTATCTTTTCTAGGGGCTTTCCAATTGTGCGTAGAATTAATTGCTCAGGTAACTTCATGTTGCAAAATTATCACTTCAGGCATTTGTGGTATCATCTTGTATGTGTCTGTTTCTGCTTGTATCCACCGTGCATATCTGTTATGTTGTACCGAGTTTGACCATATGTTGCTCAAGAAGTGTTCCATGTCTGTTATGTTTGGTGGATTGTCTATTTTAATGTGTGTGTTATCTATTGTCTGGTAAAATTTCTTTTGGTTTGTGTTGAATGTTTGGTTTTGTTTCCTTCTATTTTCACTTTTTTTGTATCTTCTAAGTCGTTTGGCCAATGCTTGTAATTTCTGCTTCCTTTCATCTAATTGCTCTATCACTTCTTGTTGTGAGATTTTACCTAACCTTTTTTGTTTTTTGTCTGATATTTCATTTCTTATAAATTGTGTTAGCTGTCTGATGTCTTTTCTCAGCTTTTCTATTCTGATCTGTAGCCTGTGTTGCCATGCTGGTTTTGTGGGTTTCTTCTGTGTGTTGGTTGGTTCTGATCTTTGCCTAGTGCGTATATTTACTGTAGTGAGTGCTCCTATATAAAGCAGTAGTTGTAACTCTTCCATAGTTGTATTTTCATTTATTTTGTTGTGTATGGTTGTGTTGATAGTTGTTATTGTTGTTTTGACTTGTGGGTTACTTGGGGGTCTATGCAAGAATGGTCTAATGTCTGTATTTGTGTCTTTGTATTCTATATATGTCAGCTGAAATTTTTCTTCGATATCTAACATGTGTGTCACTTCATGTTCTATTTGTGCTTTTTCTGGAGGCTGTCTTAAGATTTCGTTTTCCTCTGATTGTTTAATTGATGCGTGTTGTTTTTTGTTTGTTTGCTCTGGGTTGTTTGAGTCCATTACTGTATTTTCTTCTTCTTCTGATTGCACATTATTTTGTTCCAGTATTTGTTGTACTTGTTGTTTGATGTTTTCTAATTCTAACTGGGGTATCCTGTTATTTTTTATTATTACATGGATCTGATCAGCTAGTCGTTGTTCTGTTAAAAATTTTAATTCTGGGTATCTGGTAATAAATGTTGTGTATACTTGTGATCTGTATCCAGTTGTGTTGGTACCTAAGTTTTTTGCTTGGTAATAGCAGAACATGGGGTGTCGGTTAAGTTCATCTGACCATCTCATCCTCCGTCTTTGTTTTCCTTCTAGAGTGGTTGCAGGAAGCATATCCTGCAAAACACCTCTATTTGGATTTAAATCATTTTCCATGTGGCTAGCAGTGTCGTTAACATTGTGGACGGGCATAGGGTTCAAGTGACGTCCCCGACCATGACAGCGCTTGTCCGAGGCTTCATTAGTTCTGTCCTGAACCAACTAATCACTCTAAAAGGGGGCTTAGCCCTATTAGTGGTTTGTTCTTTTCGTCGCCTTCTATGACTGGCAGAACATACCGGAGGCCTACTCTTATTATTATTACTCTACTATGCCAATGTCTGCTACATCATAACTGTTGTATTATTCATCACAACAACACATAATGTTGCTATTTAGGGTTTGTTTGTTTGTTTGTTTGTGTGTGTTGGTGGTTTGTAGGTCAATAGTAATAATACACAATGGCTGCACCTGAGGAGAAGATGATGTATAGTCAAACAGGAATTTGCAGATTCTGTGAGATATTGGTAAACTAAGCATTATTCAGGAATGTTTTCAGAATGGAGAGTTTTTAGTACTGGTGTATTCCTTTCAATGTGAAAAAAAGAGTGTGTCACATTGAATAATCAAAGTCGCTAACAAATAATTTGATGAACAAGACAAAGAACTCAAACTGACCTCAGTAACACAAGGACGTACCCAGGATGCATTTTGAGGAATACTAGGGGAGAATGGAGACATTGGTACACACACAATATAGTGAGCTATTTGGCTGTTGAGCTTAATGAAGGCACTTGAACTTCTGCTGGAAGGTCACTTAATATTCTGGTGGTGAGGAGATGGAATTATGTTAATTGTTTCAGATTGAGCTATTAAGTAACTTTGTACAGAGTAATAACAGTCAATTCAGTCATGGCCCAAAACAGGCCTTTTGTGTAAAAAAAGAAGAAGAAAGAAAGGATGCATTCTAATTATGTTCGTGCAGCTGACGCATATAATTTGATATAGACTGAAAATGCTGTATGTCAGCACAGTGTGTAACTAGCGTAAATTAGTTTCTGAAGCTCAATAGCATAAATAAGTTCATCACCACATTAGTGCACTTAATGGTATTATCATTACATAGTTTTCTAGTGTGTGGCTGGTAACAAACTGCACCCTAAATAAAATGGCACCATGTGCTCATTACAATGCTAAAAGTTATGATTTATTTTGGGTTACTTAAAATTTTGCTTACCTTATAATACGGTAATAAAATGTAAACTTCACTGGTATAATTAGAAAAAGCATCAGCTTCACCAGACACACCAGAATCTAAACATTCAATAACATTAGGATGCTTAATGAGTCCATAATATGCAACCTCCTGCAATGCTTTCATTTGATCTTCTTTCGCATGGCAGACAATCTTCTTCAAAACACACAATCTGTGTGATTTACTGTCTTGGACAAGATAAATTGAACTAAACCCACTGAAACAAAAAAAAAGAGGCATGGATAAATATATATGCATATACACATTGGAAAGGGACGCTATAATGTGTTCTATGAACATGTGGATTAAATTCAGAAATGAGAAATGTTAAGCGGAGAATTAAAATACTTGGATACACATCAAAAGAGCACATATTTTAAAAACAGGGTATCAAAGAAAGGTTCCAAACTCAGGGCATATACAGGCTGAACCAGAACTCCACCGACAAACTTTCAGAGGCTGTTCAGGGATACGTTCTGAGTATTTTGGTATAAGGGAACCATGGTCTCTGACAGCTTGTACAGAGTAATAATACGATTATGATTCATTCATTTTGTCATCCCAGTTACTGTCAGTTACGTGAAAATATCTTATCAATACTGAAAAACACTGAAATATGCAGTCGCCAAAATGTAAAACACAAATACATCATAATACAACAACCATTGCCTGCAAAAAGTCTGCGATGTGGTTGTCACTGCTGCAACATGAGCTCAGCGTGCCATCATTGTGTCACTCTTGCACTGCATTCAACAAACCCATACATGAGGTGCACATCAGCCACCACTTCATCAGTAGACCTATCTGTATTGCTGTGTATCACTGTTACTGGACAAATAACAGTTCAATAAAAACTAATCCACAACATATCTGAATAAAAGTGAAAAGTGAAAAAGGCGAAGAGTAAAGTGTGCCTTACTGTTATCAAAAGCTAGTATCATGAGTAAATGGAACAACTTTGTTTTCAAGACACACAGGGCATACCACTAAAATTTTGTACTGCTGTGCAGAGATTTTCAGTGCAATACTTGTGCAAAGATAAATGGGGATAAGAAATTTGATGAAACAATTACTCTGTAAAGACCCACTGGAGTCCAAAGGTTCCTTAAAACAAAATACTCAGAAAATATCCCCGAACACCAGCTGAAAGTTTGCCAGTAGAGTTCTGGCTCATCCTGTATGTCTATGTGTAGACACCACAAGACACCTTACACTGTGCAGCTGCAAGTACCTCTGTATCATTGTCCTTTTCTCAGTTCCCTGTTCCACTTGCAAATTGAACACACACAGAATTTCTTAACCTGAGTATAATATGTACATAAAGATTTGTGGTGCATTTTATTATTGACAATGCGATGTACTGTTTGACAGCATTGACACAAAATGCACCTTATATTATTTGATACCAAAGTTTTAATATTGCCATGTAAGGTATTATTAATGACTTTGGGATACCTGGCTATGATATGAAATTTGAAACCAGTAGTGGATAAAGAAGTATTTATTAGCAGCTCTTGGCAGTTGAACTATGTTGTACAATATAAATGTTCGATGTTGACTACTCATGTAACCTAATGTATGCTGTTTTGTCATACATCTGCTTGACACAAATATTTTCCTACCATTCTTAATGTCTATTTTAAAACCTGTAGTCATTGATGTTATAAGAGATTTATGGTTACTGATTGCCTCCTAAACATTAAATGAATCAGATAGTTTACGTCTGTTTGCCAAATGATGATCTATGATGCTGCTACTCAAAAGCTACTTTTATAGTTGCTCAAGGTAATTTTCAGATATGATGTTTAGTATAATATAATGAAAATCCGCATCCCTACTACCTGCTCTGATAATGTGTGTCTCACGGTCTATAGCTGATAAGCTGAAATCTGCCCTTACTACCACAGCGTGAGCAGGAAATTTACACCTTACATTCTCCAAGTTTTCCCTGGATCATTCTGCAAGTTAGTGGTCTAGCGTACAATTGTCATTTTTGACTCAACTTTTGACACTTACCTTCACCCAAATTACTCTACATTTGAACAGTAGAAAGTCAAATGTTCTAAGTGCCAAATCTCATATTTGTCAGTAGAATAAAAAAAATCAATGTACCTCTTTTTGTGCACAATCTATTCATATCCAAAAAAATTGAGAACGTATTCTGATACCATAGAATTATGCTGCTCACCTCATCACTGTAAAATAAGGAGACAAATTAGAAAATAAATAATTTATTAAGAACATTCCAGATGCCATATCAGAGAACTGACTGCTTCTAAGTGCCAATAAGATAGTTTATGTTTCAAGTGTCATTAATATCGAGACACTACATTTTATGTGTGATACAAGAACAGAAGTACAGCAATAATATTTTAACAATTAGAACTGTTGTCAACAAAAACCATTTCTCACAGATTTTAAATTTTTTCCTGAGAATAATAAAATTAAATTAAAAAAACCTTTCAGTATTGACATATATTTCTTACACAACTCCATTAATGGGATCAGCTGTTGCAAAGTTTACTGTAAAACTTCCTGTGCTGTTGAGGAAGAAAAGGCAACACCTTCAAGAGGTCTACTGTTTTGGAACTGGTAAACATGGTTCGTCTTTCAAATAAAGTATGGGATGGCATAATCTGCCATCATCCTTTCTCTATTGAATACATTTACATTTTTCAGTTCTTCTGTTATAAAATAAGAATTGTTAATAGATATTTGAGATGGATGAGATGCTTTGATCATACTGCTTTTTACTTTTTTTACTATTTTAGAAACCCAAATTCTCTCCTTCTGTCATAAAGGTGTTTTACTGACACAAATAAAAGCTTAATGGAGTCTGCTTACTACACAAACTGTGCATCAACTAAATGGAAGAGACCTCGATGCATAACACTTGGAATTCCAGAGGGATGCACTGCTTGGCACAAAGACCATGTGCCATCTGGTAATGAATGTTTGTAACATTTTCTCTATGATTTGGCACTTGGAATAAGTCTAGGGATATGTAACAGAATACCAAGAACACAATAGCACTGACAACATGTTTTGTGAAAAACTGGCACTCAGAATGTTTGACATTTTCACTCTTCATTTGCAACCTGTACCACTATCACTAAATATGATGGAGTTGTTTATTATAATAAACATTTTGTCACCACTGGACTCCAGAATATGCTTCTAGTACTTATCCCAATCACAATTTAAGCTTACACTATGCTTCAGTTCTGGTACTCATAGCACTTTTTTGCTAACGCTGTTAACTTTATGGGAAGGGTCAGTTTGCAGCAGCACTTCACAGTATAGGACAAAATGGATTCACTTTGTGAGCTTGATTTCCTAGGGTTTCCTTTCTTCATTGAATGCTGAAGACTTGTGAAACCAGATCACATGATACCTACTGACATTTACACACAATAGTGTCAATGAGCACAGAGTTCTAGATTCACACTATGTTGCCTGATGCTTACAGTTTGCAGTGTTGTGGCCATACAGTTGACATTTTAAGATGCCTCATTAGGTTGGATACATAGTCACACCTCAAGATGGATAAAACCAGATCTGACATATTCTGGTAACATTGGTGTGTTGAAGTTGCAACTGTATTATGTTTCTTACAGCTATAAAACTTCTTTATAGTCATCTTTTAACTCTTTTGATACCCATTCCCATTATATCTCTTCATAACAAAACACAATTGCTGAGGTTAAGAGAGTTGTGAAACTCTATAGCTACAGGGTATTCACCAAGCAATATCCTCCCTCCCATTTTTTTAATTTTGTGACTTGCAGAGACATACATGCTTCTGCAAGGAATGTTCCATTTCCAAGCCTTTTAACTGACTTAAGGATTCCTACCACACAATGGAAAGCAATTTGAATATAAAAAGGTAAGACCTCTCATCATGTTGTAATATCAGAAAAAACACTGTGGTACAGTACACATTCTGTTACCATTCATTTACTTCTCGACCACTGTCATTCTTGGAGGGCATCTTTCAAACATCTTTTGAGTTCTTGGTTGTTTTGGTTTTATTCTCCCATTCTCCCAAATGGCACTCCCATACCATTGGAGGTTTTGTTAGTTTGTAAGATCAGAATCATTAAGATACTACTTGGAGCTGGGAAGTACAAACTAATCCATCAATGATGTATATTTTATATTTCCATTTTCACATAACAGCAAAACTTGTAGCACCTGAATAAGAAGACTGGCTCAATCACCGAAATATTGTACAAAAATGGAAACACAAAATTGGTTGAAAACCTGGAAGTACATCATCATTAATGAATCATGCTGAAAATACCTGAGAGAACACAAATTGATTCATTACACAACTGATGTGTGGCAGATGCACCAGAGCATTTTGTATCAACAGCCATTATTATAGTCTCATTAGCATACAGCACATTTTGTGGTATTCACCATCCTCAAAATCCAAGCAGCTGAGCCAAGAACCCCAGTCCCTATGATACAGTGTTCCACCACTGCACAACATGAAAGTTACTGAAGCATGCACAGTGCTTACAGATAGAGAGCACAGACAGTTCTTGCTATCCCTAGGTCAGGAACTTCAGGTTTACCAAATCAGTACCTAGCCAAAACCGGAATGATTCCCAGAGTTTCTCACTATTTGGCATGACCCAGGAGTTACGTGTGGCTATCAAATGTCAGACACAGAAAGCTTTACCTTCTCCACCAAATAATACAGAGAACTGTTATCTACTGATGTTGGATTTGAGTATCTTTTAACATATTTGCATGTCACTGCATTTTACTTAGGTGTGGTCCCTTTTGTATCCCAGTGTGGTGTCTCAAATGTTCATGTGCATCATCCTGATTAGATCTTCAAAGTGTAGCATTATGTTTGCATTTTTATCGATGACTATCAAAATGAAAGCAATGAAGAAAGGAAGGAAGCATACCGTGGATGTCCTGCAGAGGTAAAGGTTATTAGAGACAGAACACAATCACAGCTGTTTAAAAGATTGGGAGGGAAATCAGCTGTGGCCTTTCAAAGGGATCATCCCAGTGTTTTCCAGCAGCAATTTAGGGAAATAATGGAAAACTTAAATCTGAATGGCCAGACATGGATATGAACTGTCATCCTCTTGAATGCTAGTCCAGTGTAGTAGCCACTGTGCCACCTTGCTTGATGAAATGAAAGTGAGAAATAGGACGAAATCCAATGAAAATACATAATTCATTCCAGTTAAACAGCACCAAAGTGGGCAGCACATTGACACTGTAACAAACCTACAATGAATGAGACACTCCATAGAGACTAGGAGTTCAGTTCCAATCACTGAACAGCACTCTAGTGGTCAAAAGCTTTAACCACAAAACAAGGTGGTGAACATGGCTACCACTACCAAGATTTTAACCCATAACCTTCGGTTTGAGCACTGTTACACTAGTATGCACTAGATGGTACACATATGCTACGTGGGTCACAGAGCCTTCAGGTTACATATACGGTAAGTCTCTTCTCCATACTTAAAAAACAAAGATGTGAGCCTAGTATGCTACCTTGCTCAGTTAACACAAACAATAAATTGTCCTCAAGTTACATGGAGGGTTGGCCTCTTCACTGAGCTGAAGGGGGAAAGTGTGAAAATTTGATGCACTACTCATAGTACATCCATCATAACAAATTCTACCTAGGCTTATTACTTGCACAGAGTACTACATGAAGACCATAATGGGTGCTTGATGTACTGACTGTGAGGCTGGAACTAGATGTGCAATTAACTATTGTTTCATTTCATTGATTTCAGTTTTAATGATCCTCACTTTCAGTCACATTTTCTTCAACCAACCCATGACCAAATGCCAAGATGAAATTGTGGCAGCTTATAGAAGGTCGGCAACATGCATTAACAGGGACAACTGCAAGCCACACTTTCTTCTGCTTTAGTTAACTCAGTTTCATTTTCTGCATGGTCTGACAGCAGAAATAATATCCCCTCTGCTTTGAACAAGTAGAAGAATGTAAGCGTAGATTATTTTACCCCTGAAATGACTTGTCGATAACTGATGAAATAAGAGCACACATGAATTTCATTATGAAGTTGTATTCATCCTACTGTTTTCAGAATGAGAAGCAGCTCTAAGTAACAGATCAAGAATTATTTTGATACACAAATTATCACACCAAAACAGCACTATTCTTAGATCTGTTTACACACAGTATAATGAACATCTACATCTACCTCAATACTCCATAAGATATCTGAGGGTTTCTGGTAGAGGGTACTTCTGATACCACTAACTGATCCCCACTTCCCTGTTCCACTCACGAATGGCATGTGGGAAGAATAATTGTCAATAAGTCTCTGTACTGGCTATAATTTCTTGAGTTTTTCATCATGGTCATTTCGTGAAACATGCTGTCTGACACTTTGCGGAAAGTAGTCTCTTGAAATTTCAATAACAAACCCCTTTGTGATGCGCAACACCTCTGCTGTAGCATCTGTCAATGGAGTTTGTTGAGCATTTCTGTAATATTCTCGCACCAACTAAACGATTCCGTGACAAAACGCGCTGCTCTTCATTGGATCTTCTCTATCTCCTCTATCAGTCCTATCTCGCAAGTGTCCCAGACTAATGAACAATACTCAATAATTGGCCTAACAAGTGCCTTGAAGCCACTTCTTTTGCGTGTGAGTTACATTTTCTTAAGATTCTTCCTGTGAATCTCAGTCTGGCATCTGCTTTCCCCACTATTTGTTTTATGTGGTCATTCCACTTAAGCCTATTCTGAATAGTTACACCGACATATTTTCTGATATACACTGTTTCCTGCAGTTTGTCATTAATAGTGTAGTTGTACAGCACTGAGTTTCTTTTCCTATGTATACACAGTATGTTACATTTATTTACATTTAGGGTCAACTGCCAGAGATTTCACCATTCATCTATCTTCTGTAGGTAATTTTCAAATCAGAAGCATCTTCTGGTACTGCTATTTTCTTACAGAAGTGAAGGCCTAAAGAGCTTCTGGCTTTCTTTCGTATTTCACTAAAATATAGTTTAAAATGCTTTTTTATCTTAAAATGGGCTCCACTAATCATGTTAATTGCATTTGACATGCTACACATGGCTCCTATGTTATTCCAAGTGCCAAGCCTCTCAGGGAGCTCAGTAAGGAATGAATGAGTTTGGACTTGACAAACTTTTCGTTCCCAGAGGTGAGTGCTGGTCAGCACTGCCAGCCCCTTGTTACTATGGTCTCTAGGTACACTTTAGCAACCAAGGTTTGTTGTACTGACAGAGTGTTGTAATACAGGAAATGAGATTTAACTTCTTGGATAGTGAGAATGGTACAAACCTCTATAAATACCTCTCACCACAAGGTGAGCCAGGTCCCAATGGGATGGATTTGTTCTGAAGCAAAATAGTTGTTAGTTGACAACCTATGGGACATCTGGCACATCCCAGTTGTATTTGGCTGGTTAAGCTACATAGGACAATGCCTGAGTCAACTAGTAATTCCTTAGTTTCTCATGGTGGTGAAATGGATCTATTCTCACACAGTTAGAACACTTTGAATGAGGTGGGCATTCTGTCTTTGAGTAATAGCACCCAATCAACAACAAAAATTCATATGTAGTCTTCTTGTGGAAACTAAAAGAATACCGTGGAAGTGTTTAAAGCAACAGAGACCATTTACATCATAAAGTGTATCTTATAGTGAAAGGAGAGAAGGGGACAATGGGGTAGCTCTTCTTTTTATACACTCCTGGAAATGGAAAAAAGAACACATTGACACCGGTGTGTCAGACCCACCATACTTGCTCCGGACACTGCGAGAGGGCTGTACAAGCAATGATCACACGCACGGCACAGCGGACACACCAGGAACCGCGGTGTTGGCCGTCGAATGGCGCTAGCTGCGCAGTCTTTAACACTGGTAGCTTGCCGCGACAGCGTGGACGTGAACCGTATGTGCAGTTGACGGACTTTGAGCGAGGGCGTATAGTGGGCATGCGGGAGGCCGGGTGGACGTACCGCCGAATTGCTCAACACGTGGGGCGTGAGCTCTCCACAGTACATCGATGTTGTCGCCAGTGGTCGGCGGAAGGTGCACGTGCCCGTCGACCTGGGACCGGACCGCAGCGACGCACGGATGCACGCCAAGACCGTAGGATCCTACGCAGTGCCGTAGGGGACCGCACCGCCACTTCCCAGCAAATTAGGGACACTGTTGCTCCTGGGGTATCGGCGAGGACCATTCGCAACCGTCTCCATGAAGCTGGGCTACGGTCCCGCACACCGTTAGGCCGTCTTCCGCTCACGCCCCAACATCGTGCAGCCCGCCTCCAGTGGTGTCGCGACAGGCGTGAATGGAGGGACGAATGGGGACGTGTCGTCTTCAGCGATGAGAGTCGCTTCTGCCTTGGTGCCAATGATGGTCGTATGCGTGTTTGGCGCCGTGCAGGTGAGCGCCACAATCAGGACTGCATACGACCGAGGCACACAGGGCCAACACCCGGCATCATGGTGTGGGGAGCGATCTCCTACACTGGCCGTACACCACTGGTGATCGTCGAGGGGACACTGAATAGTGCATGGTACATCCAAACCGTCATCTAACCCATCGTTCTACCATTCCTCGACCGGCAAGGGAACTTGCTGTTCCAACAGGACAATGCACGTCCGCATGTATCCCGTGCCACCCAACGTGCTCTAGAAGGTGTAAGTCAACTACCCTGGCCAGCAAGATCTCCGGATCTGTCCCCCATTGAGCATGTTTGGGACTGGATGAAGCGTCGTCTCACGCGGTCTGCACGTCCAGCACGAACGCTGGTCCCAACTGAGGCGCCAGGTGGAAATGGCATGGCAAGCCGTTCCACAGGACTACATCCAGCATCTCTACGATCGTCTCCATGGGAGAATAGCAGCCTGCATTGCTGCGAAAGGTGGATATACACTGTACTAGTGCCGACATTGTGCATGCTCTGTTGCCTGTGTCTATGTGCCTGTGGTTCTGTCAGTGTGATCATGTGATGTATCTGACCCCAGGAATGTGTCAATAAAGTTTCCCCTTCCTGGGACAATGAATTCACGGTGTTCTTATTTCAATTTCCAGGAGTGTATATAGACACACACACATACAAAGTCTCTTATGGATTTGAGGCATTTTGTCATTCATATTGTGTGTAATGACAAAATGCCTCAAATCCATAAGAGACTCTGTAATGGGTATCTGACTGAAATATCAGCATACTGGCAAACAGAATATATTCCTAAATGGAAGTTGAGTATCCTTTCATTACTGAAACATACACTATACTTTATTTCAGCAAATATTCTGTGCTCTGCAGTGACAAAAGGAATGGCCTGAGGATGCTGTTGCAGATGTAAGAATATTTAATGAAATAAGTGAACAGTATGCTGAGGAAAATGACAATCTCTGTAAAAATATTTCATTCGCTCATGTAAGGAAAGCCAGGCTTCCTGTACCATAAACTATGGTCATATTCCATGTGGTGCAATCAACAGTTACATTATATTCACAGTATGCACGTGTAGAAAGGACAGGGAATTTCTGGAAAGTGTGGTAACGTAGCAGATCAAATAATGGATTCTGTGGTCATTAGCACAATGTTTCCAGTAAGACATAACCAAATAATGGCAGCAGAAGAAAGCACTTTCAAGGCTGCACTTGCTTAAAAGGCACCAACTACCAGACCAACACAAAAGGTATGGAGAACATCAGCAGGCTATGAAAGAAGAAAACCAATGGTACACCGAAAATTCTGCTAGTCACACCAAATCATAAACAAAAATGAACTAATGATAGTTCCAGAACCATAAGATTCAGTTACTGTTCAATGAATGATTTATTTATTACTTAGCTTATGGCAACTAAAATTAAAAAGTTTATTACAGTTAGCAGTCCAGGTTCTTTAAGAAATCAAAAACATCAGGTGTGACATGGTTGAAATAAATATTCTTTCTCAACTAGATACCTCCTGATGGGACACTCAGAGCAATATGCCCAACACTCTCACTTTTAATTCCAAACACTGGTAGCTGATTGCTGGATACCCCATTTTACTGATGAGGCAGCACAACATGCAGTTTTAAGGCTCTCCAAGTCCAACTCACAGTGGGTGAGATAGGTCACATCCCAGAGGTACCACACTCTTTTAAACTTATTTCATTTCACTTACTTTTCAGATCGAACATGTTTGTAGATTCAATCAGTCCTCTAAAATATTTAAGTATGTTTAGAAAGTTTTACAGTCCAACTGGGCATTTGCAAGGTTACTGCACTGGTGGAATCAGTATACTTCAGTTTTTGTCATGTTACGACAAAGTCTCCATTCTTATGAAGTAGTGACCTAGACCAGCTTGGTCATACACCAGTGCCTGTTCAGTGGCAGAAATAGATTGATTTTTTGTATCTTGGATTCAATCATTTACATACTCAAAATTGCAGCTGAACAGGTCCAGATGGTAGTACATACACACTAAAAAAAAATCCACAGCACCACAAAGGAATTATATGAATGGGATGTAAATTGGTAAAGGTGATGTAAATTTATGGACAAACAAATGACTACAATTTCTGAAAATTGGATGATTAATTCAAGAGAAAGAGCTTCACAAATTAAGCAAGTCAGTAATGCACTGGTCCACCTCTGGCCCTTATGCAAGCAGTTATTCAGACTGACAATGACACGTATAGTTTTTGGATATCTTCCTGACTGATATCGTGCCAAATTCTGTCCAACTGGTGGGTTAGATCACCAAAATCCTGAGCTTGTTGGAGGGTCCCCCCCATAATGCTCAAAATGTTCTCAACTGAGGAGAGATCTGGCAACCTTTCCGGCCTAGTGATGGTTTGGCAAGCACGAAGACAATCAGTAGAAACCTCGCTGTGTGCGAGTAGGCATTATCTTGCTGAAAATGTAAGTCCTGGATGACTTGCCATGGAGGGCAACAAAACAGGACATAGAATATCACTGACATACTGCTGTGAAAGTGCTGCGGATTACAACCAAATGGGACCTGTTATGAAAAGAAATGGCATCCCAGACCATAACTCCTGGCTGTCAGTTCGCATGGTAGGCGACAGTCATGTTGGTACCCCACCGCTCTCCACGACGTCTCCAGACATGTCTTCAGCTTGGAATCTCATTGACTGGAATCTCACTGACTGGAGTGGAATTGTCTTCAGTGATGAGTCCAGCTTGTAACCAACCCCAGATGACCAGCGAAGACGTCTGGAGACACTCTGAACAGTGGTGGAATACCAACCTTACAGTCACTCGCCATACGGTCCGACAATCAAGAGTAATGGTCTGAGGTGCCATTTCTTTTCAGAGCTGGACCCCTTTGGTTGTCATCTGTGTAACCCTTACAGCACAGCGATATGTGATGACATTCCACACCCTTTATTTTTGCCCTTCATAGAAAGCCATCTTGGGGCTTACATTTCAGCAACATACTGCCTGCCCACACATGGTAAGGGCTTCTGTTGCTTGTCTTCATGCTTGCCAGACCAATTTGGCATGATATCCCTCAAGAGGACATCCAGAAACTCTATCAACCAAAGCCAAGCTGTTTGCATAAGGGCCAGATGTGGACCAATGTGTTATTGATTTTCCCAGTTTGTGAAGCTCTTTCTCTTGAATAAATCATCCAATTTTTTCTGAAACTGTACTCATTTGTTTCTCTATACATGTACATCACATTTACTGATTTCTGTCATATTTGGATAACTCCTTTGTGGTGCATCATCTCTCTCTCTCTCTCTCTCTCTCTCTCTCTCTCTCTCTGAGTGTATATAAAGAGCAGTTGAGCAAGAATGGATCCTTGAGTTACACCAGTATTTAGCTTGCATTATGGCTTGTTTTTTGGGCACTCTCGCATGGAGGAGCACCGCACACCTGTAGTCTCCTTGATGAACCAAAGTTTGTTGGGGGAAGGCAGGGTGCGCCATTCAGAATCCCAAGCACCAAGGGCTTTTTGCCGCAATACCAACTGGAAATCACATTCCGGAAGGCCAATCTCTAGGGCTGGGGCACTAATAGCCTGTTTGGCCAGCCTGTCAACACGCTCATTACCCAGGATGCTGATGTGACCCAGGGTCCACACAAAAACCATGATGCAGCCGCAACGGGCAAGAGTATGGATGGACTCCTGGATAGCCATCATCAGATGAGAGCGAGGAAAGCACTGGTCGATAGTTTGTAAATCACTTAGGGAGTCACTACATATGACAAAGGACCCACCTGAGCAGGAGGGGATATACTCTGCAGCGCAAGAGATGGCTACCAGCTCCGCAGTGAAAACACTGCAGCCAGCCAGCACTGAGCGTTGTTCAGAATGATCCCCAAGAGTAATAGCATAACCAACTCGACCAGTAACCATCGAACCATCGGTATAGACCATGTCAGAGGCGTGAAATGTGTCAAGGATGGAAAGAAAGCAGCAGCGGAGGGCCTTAGGAGGGACTGAGTCCTTCGGGCCCTGTGCCAAATCCAGCCGAAGGCATGGGCGGGGCACACATCACAGGAATAATCATATATGGGCCTGGAAAAGAGGTGGAACAGGGAAAAACTCAATCCCAGAGAGAAGAGCCCGGGCGTGAACCACGATTGTACACCCTGACCGGGGCTGCTGTTCTGGAACATGGACGACTGAGTTGGGGAACAGGAGAGAGTAATTTGTGTGCCCGGGCAAGCTACAAACATGTGCAGCATAAGCAGCCAGTAGTCGTTGGCACCGCATCTGCAATGGAGGGACACCAGCCTCCACAAGTATGCTGTTTACAGGGTTTGTGAGGAAAGCTCCAGTTGCGAGTTGGATCCCGCAGTAAAGTATGGGGTCAAGCAACCACAACACGGAAAGCGATGCTGAACTGTAAGCCAGGCTTCCATAATCAAGACGGGACTGAATCAATACCTGATACAGTCATAGAAGGGTAGACCGATCGGCACCCCAGCTGGTGTGACTCAAACAACGAAGAGCGTTAAGATGGTGCCAGCATGTTTGTTTAAGATGCCAAATATGAGGGAGCCAAGTCAATTAGGCATCAAAAAGCAATCCCAAAAACCAATGCATCTCCACCACAGCAAGAGGTTCACCATCAAGATAAAGCTGTGGCCCAGAGTGAACAGTGTGATGCCGGCAGGTATGCATGACGCAAGTCTTGGTGGCCAAAAACTGGAAGCCTCACGATACGGCCCAAGACTGCGCCTTGCGGATAGCACCCTGCACCTGCCGTTCAGCAAACACAATGCCAATGGAGCTATAGTACAGGCAAAAGTCATCAGCATACAAAGAAGCCGATACGGACATTCCCACAACTGCAGCAAGCCCATTGATAGCAACTAAAAGGAAGCAGACACTCAAGACAGAGCCTTGTGGGATCCCACTCTCCTGGACTTGGGAGAAACTATGGGAGGGAGCAATTTGCATGCGAAAGGAGCAAAGCAACAGAAAATTTTGAATAAAAATTGGGAGCGGGCCCCTAAGACCCCACCCATGTGGAGTGGTAAGGATGTGATGTCTTCATGTTGTATCGTATGTCTTCCGCATGTCAAAAAAGGTGGCAACCAGATGCTGTCGGTAGGAAAATGCTGTGCAGATGGCAGACTCCAGGAAGACCAGATTATCGGTGGAAGAGCGGCCCTTACGGAACCCACCCTGGAACAGAGCCAGAAGGCCCCGAGACTCAAGTAGCCAACTCAACCTCCGGCTCACCATGCGTTCGAGCAACTTGCATCGAACGTTGGTGAGGCTAATGGGGTGGTAGCTGTCCACCTCAGTGGGTTCTTGCCAGGTTTCAACACGGGGATGATGATGCTTTCCCACCATTGTGACAGGAACTCACCCTCAACCCAGATATGGTTGAAATGGTCGAGGAGGTGTTGCTGGCAGTTCACCGAGAGGTGTTTGAGTATCTGATAGTGGATGCGATCCGGCCCGGGAGCCGTATCAGAGCAAGCGGCTAGGGAACTTTGGAATTCCGACTCACTGAATGGAGCATTGCACGATTCGGGGTGGCGCGTATGGAATGAAAGGCTCCGTCTCCAATGTTCCAACCGCTCTTTCACGGAGTAGAAGGCCAACGGGTAATTCATAAAAGCGGAACTCTGAGCACAATGCTCCGTTAAGAGTTCTGCAATCATGTTAGAGTCAGTATAGACTGCTCCATTCAGGGAAAGCCCAGGTCCGCCAACAGGGGTCCAATAGCCATAGAATTGACTAATCTTGGCCCAAACCTGTGATGGAGAGGTACGGATGCCAATGGTGGAAACATACCTTTCCCAGCACTCCTGCGTTCGTCGGCAAATAAGGCGTCAGGCTCGGGCACAGAACCGCTTATATTCAATAGTGTGGTCCAGTGACGAGTGCCGCTTATGATGTCGGAGGGCCCGCCTGTGATCGCAAATCACCTCAGCAATCCCCAGGACATAGCCGCAGACTCCACCAGATATCCTCGCATAAGCTGCCCGATTCTTATAGTAACCCCGATAGCCACGGAGGGCGGGGGTTTGCATTGCCGGCAGACAAGTTTCCTGGAGAGCAATGCAGAAGAAAGGGTGAAGGCTGATAAGTTGTCGGAGCTAAGCAAGGTGGTGTAAAAAAACCACCGCAATTCCACTTGAGGATAATATGATCGTGAGGCTGGGAAGGCATTCAACATTCAATGAGGCGATTTATGTCTCAGTGTCACCTGCTGCCATTGACTGATTTCCTGAGGATGCAATATCCATTGTGCCTGAGAGTTCAGCGAGATCCAGGTCCTCAGCGGACGACAGAATCTCCACCTCATCCTCAGATGCAGAGCTTGTAAGTAGTGGGGGGGGGGGGGGGGTGCCACTGCAAGTTCTTTGGTCTTAGAGGTCTTCTTCTTGGACTTGTCTCACTGCTCCTTCGGTTTTCCCGGCTGAGAGGGCTTCACTGAGTCAGTCTCCAGAACAGAGGAGGATCGTGAAGCTCTACAACCAGCTGCTTCTGGGCACTTCAGCCACTGACAGGTGTCACCTTTCCCACTGGTGGAAACCTGGGAAGGGAGGGACCCAAGTGACCCCTTCCAAGCGGCTCTGAGAGGTGACTGGGGTAGGTGGAGCTGACGGGGCTAGAACAGTTGTAGCGGTGGCATAAGAGGAGGTCATACGAACAGGATGGAGGCGTTCAAACTTCAGCTTAGCCTCAGTGTAAGGCAGTTGGTCCAGGGTCTTTTATTCCATGATTTTTGTCTCTTTCTGTAAAACCCTGCAGTCTGGCAAGTAAGGTGAATGGTGCTCTCTGCAGCTGACACAGATGGGAGGCAGCGCACATTGAGTATTGGGATGTGATGGGTGTCCGCAATCTTGACACGTGAGGCTGGAAGTACAGTGGGAAGACATATGGCCGAACTTCCAGTACTGAAAGCTCCGCATCGGGCGAGGGATATAGGGCTTGATGTCACAACGGTAGACCATCACCTTGACCTTCTCAGGCAATGCATCACCCTCGAAGGGCAAGATATAGGCACCAGTGGCAACCTGATTATCCCTCGGATCCTGATGAATGGGCTGGATGAAATGAACACCTAGCCGCTCTAAATTGGTGCGCAGCTCGTCATCAGACTACAAAAGAAGGTCCTGTGGAATATAATACCCTGGACCATATTTAAGCTCTTATGGGGTGTGATGGTAACAGAAACATCCCCCAACTTGTCATAAGCAAGTAATGCCAGTGACTGGGCAAAGGATGCTGTTTTAATCAAAATTGACCCAGAGCGCATTTTGAACAAGCCCTCCACCTCCCCAAGCTTGTCCTCTAAATGCTCTACGAAGAACTGAGGCTTCATCGTCATGAAAGACTCCCCATCAGCTCTCATACATACTAGGTACCGGGGTGAATAAGTTTCAGTGCCAGCCTTAGCGTT
Source organism: Schistocerca piceifrons (assembly GCF_021461385.2). Taxonomy (NCBI): domain Eukaryota; kingdom Metazoa; phylum Arthropoda; class Insecta; order Orthoptera; family Acrididae; genus Schistocerca; species Schistocerca piceifrons. The sequence goes on along the minus strand of NC_060149.1, from coordinate 294,024,665 downwards.
TCGTTCCTCCCATGGTGTGGCCAGG